>NC_139027.1:13188951-13292512 GCF_964662115.1 Mustela nivalis
GAACTCAGTTCAAATCTCAACTCTACCATTTAAAACTTTTATGAAATTAAGTTTTCATGAAGGTTAAATTCATTCATCCATCCATCCATCCATCCATCCATCCATCCCTCCAGCAAATTTTTTAAGAACATACTATATGTCAGATACTGTTTTAGAACTGAGATTGAAAAACTCTTTCTATATAGGAGAAGAGGAAAAAGAAGGAGGAGAAAGAAGTGGAGGAAATCAGAGGAGGAAGGATCAGAATGAGGGGAGAAGGTGGGAGAGGGAGAGAGGGATTGAGAGATTGAGAGAAATGATTCTGGCCCTATATAGGGCCAGATACTATTATAGACTTTGTGGACTATATGGTTTTCATTGCAACTACACTACTCTCTCTACCCAGCTTTTGTAATGTCTCTTGCACTCATTTAAAAAGTCCCTGGTTCCAACCTCTATTTAGGTCAGTATGTAAGGAAGAAATATCAAATGGATTAAAATTAATTTTCTAACTGTATTTTTCAGAATCTGTTTTTGAGCCCTCTATGAGTTGAAAAGCTATAGGACAAAAGTGTAAGCATGGGATCTCAGATTTTGTAATGGTCAGATTTTCAGACTGCGCTGGTTCTCCAATGACCACACAGTTCAGCCCCTTCCTTATCCTCCCCCTTCCTCCTCAGAGGAATATGGGGCATATGGACACACAGGAATAGTCGAAACTTTCTACCCAGCCACCATCCCACCAAACCATATGGACTAAAGAGGACACAAATGCCTTGATTAATCAATGAAATTATGAAACTGTTGATTTAAGAGTACTCCGTTTTCATTCATTCTAAAACTATTCATTTCTGTGTAGAGAAACAGTCTCTGAGAGCAGCTGATGATTACATTGGCTTTGTTGTTTGGAAATTAGAAAATTTTTAAAGTGGAATTAACTTAAATTTGAAAATAAATAACTGAATCCTTTTTGATTTTTATAAAAAATAGTATTTTCAGAACCCAATATACAATCATATGTTATTATAAACATTAATGGTACCAAACATATATGTAATGCCTACTACAATCTGGGCATGCTAAAACCTCCCAGTCACCCAGGCAAGTGGGTACTATTATTAGCATCATCACTCTACAGATGACACAACTGAAGAGGAAAGATTAGGACACTTGTCTGAGGTTACAAAGCAGGGAAGTCCTAGAGCTGTGATTTGAACCCAGATCTTCCGCTTGCAGAGTGATAGGTGCCCTTTGTGATTTCTTTTTCAGTTCTCATTAACAACACAATGAAACAGAGGTTGGATCCTTAGCAGGATGAGCATTTGAATACAGAAATGCTGAAACATAAATGTACAATATAAATGTTCGTCATTTTTGGCAACAACGAGTAGCAAGATTTTTTTCCCGGAGGTTTCCTTAATGCTGGTCACAAAAAAGACTAACTGAGGGGTGCCTGGGGTGGCTCAGTTGGTTAAGCATCTGTCTTCAGCTCAGGTCATGCTCCCAGGGTCCTGGCATCCTGTCTTGCATCTGGCTCTCTGCTCAGCAAGAAGTCTGCTTTTCCCTCTCCCTTTGCCCCTCCCCACCATCCATTCTCTCTGACCTTTGCTTTCTCTCAAATAAATAAAATCTTAAAAAACAAACAAACAACATCAACAAAAGCCTAACTGATATCTGAAATATACTCCATGGAAGCAAATTTTGAAGACTATGATTTGACCATTTGCATAATGGTCATATGATATGATCATATCATGGTCATATGATAATGAGCTCTATTATGGATGCTACTTGAAGATATGCCAAAAGCTTACCTGTCATTTCTTAGTTGAGTTTCTCCAGGAGAATCTTGGGTAAAACCAAATCTTTTCTCCTACTTGGTTCATATTGGAACTTTAAAAATTGTGAAAATCTTGGAGCACCGGGGTGGATCGGTTGGCTGGGCATCTGTCTTTGGCTCAGGTCATGATGCCAGGGTCCTGGGATTGAGCCCTCCATAGGGCTCCCTGATCAGCAGGAATCTGCTTGTCCCACTCCCTGCTCGTGCTCTCTCTCTCTCTCAGTCCCTTTCTCACTTTCTCGAATGAATGAATAAAATTTTTAAAATATAAATAAATAAAATAAAAATTGCAAAAATCTGAAAAGTGTGTCTAGATTCAGAAGATTCTCCAAATCTACTCTGTATTATGATTATTATTATCATTCTTTTTAAAAGTAAAATAATATAATTGAATAAATGAAGAATCATTCCAAAGTTCTCATCAGGCCTTTGAAAGCCTCCTGATCCTGCCTTGACTGGATTTTGACAGATTTTCTCTCACTATCCCTGGTCCCCTTCCTTCCACACCCCAGCCACACTGACCACTTGCTGTTCCTTCCTGCCCCAGGGCTCTGGCATCCTTCCCTCCACCCCACAGGGACTGCTGCTGACACACTCCCACACTTCTTTCAGGTCCCTGCTCAATTTTCACCTAATCAGAGCAGCCTTCTCTGACCACCCACCCCTAAGTCCCTCACTGTGTTTTTCTTGTGTTTCATAACTCTTATTATCATCTGACATTTATTGTGTGTTTATTTGTTTATTGTCTATTTTCACCACTAGAGAGTCAGCTTAATGAGAAAGGGGGCTGTTTCAGTTCATGGACACATCCCCATGCTAGAACAGTGCCTGGGACCTAATAAATATTTGCCTCATGAATGAATCAGTGATGAAACAAGAGAAAGGCAAATGCAGAACCTTCCCTTCAGACTTGCTGAGGCTTTGCGGAGAACTGTAATAGCGACCACTGGGTGGCCACAGCTGCCTTCACCATCCACAATGGGCCACACTCTTCCAAGGAGATCCTCTTCCAGAGTTTTGTGAACTTTGTGAGCTGTTGTTTTTCTGGGGGTTTGGGGGGTGCTTCAGGCCTTTGTTTTAGTTCTGATTTCCCAAGGGAAATAAGCCTTTAAAAGACCGAGACAGGCGTGCAGGGGTAGCTCAGTTGGTTAAGTGTTTGCCTTCCATTCAGGTCATGATCTGAGGGTCCTGGAATCCAGCTGCAAATCTGGCTCCCTGCTCCACAGGGAGCCTGCTCCTCCCTCTCCCTCTTCTTGCCATTCCTCCTGCTTGTGCTCATTCTCTCTCTCTCTGTCAAATGAATAAATAAAATCTTAAAAAATAAATAAATGAATAAAAGACCTAGGCAGACTACATTTACTGGCTGCTTTTCAATACACTCATTCATTCATTGACTTATCAAACATTTATTGAACATCTATTGGGTGCCAAGTGCTTAAGAGACAAAGATGAGTGCCCCTATGATCCCTGCCTCTGACAAGCTGGCCCAGCTCTACTGGAGGAGCAGGGGAAGAAGTCTCAAAGCTTCCCCATTAGCGCTCTGACACAGGGACAGGAAGTCTGGGAGATGGCAGGAGTGGCACCCAGTGCAGGTTGTAGGGAACAGTGTGAGAAGACAGGTTTCTGGATCAAGATGACAAATAAAGCTGTGAAGGAAACTGAGGCTTATCCAAGGGGAGATGGTAAAAAGTCTTTCCAGGAAGAAGAAGCAACACGCAAAAACTCCAGGAGCTGAGAGGACTTGGCCCATTTGAAACTGAAGTGGATGCTTCTTCCTGGAGAGTGAGGTACCAGGTGGGAGGAGAGATGAGATGAGACTGGAGAAAGAGAGCTCAACATCCCAAGGAAAAACCAAGATGATTTTATAACTCAAATTCCAGAAATGCATATCTCTAGACCTCTGGGTAGGTTTTCAAGGAACTATAACATTCCGGGACAGTAGAGTATCATTTTTTCTATGTAGTTCAAGAAACAAAATATACAAAACTTCTAACTGTAGTCATTCCTGCATTCTGCCTTCATCCTATTAAGTTTGGTTTGAACACCTGCTCTGTGCCATGTACTATGTTAGGTTCCAGTGGTATAAAATTAAAATAAATACTAGATGCCAGGGACACATAATTAAAATACTGTCTATGACAGTCAGTTTACACCTAGTAAAATAGAAATGCAATGAAGATATAAATACATGACAACCCAGCTTCATGGGCTTATGAGCTATACAGTCACACAGGGCTCCATACTCAGAAGGGCCCCACACTTGCTTTAATGCTATGCCATAGCTGTCTTGAAATTCTGAATAATGTTTGATCTCCACACACTTTAATTTTGCAGTGGGCCCTGCAAATTATGCAACTAACCTTATGGCTGAGATGGAATTGTGAAGTTCATCTAGAGCAAGGGTATGCAACCGATGGGCCATGGTTAAATACATCCTACCACCTATTTTTATATATTCTGTGACTGATGAGTAGTTTTTACATTTTAAGTAGGTGGAAAAAAGTCAAAAGACTAGTGTTTTGTGAGTGTGAAAGTGACATGAAATTCAAATTTTAGTGTCCATAAAAATATACTTTTGGCCCACAGCCATGTTTGTTTTCCATGTTGTCTGTGGCTGCTTTTGTGATACTATGGCATAATTGAGTAGTTGCAACAGAAACTATATGCCCTATTAAGCCTAAAATATTAACTATCTGAACCTTTACAGAAAAAGGGTGCTGACCCTTAATCTAGAGGATATTAAATTATTTTAATTATTAGACTCCTTATTTTTATTTACTTCCCATTTGCTATTAGAGATGCAACTTTATCTTCATTTGCTTTTTGGCTCTAACCAGCATTAAGTGTCAAGCTCACTGTTAAAATTCCCAGATCTAGGGCAGTGCCCAATACATCCTATGCACTCCAAAATACTTAATGGAAATTGGGTGTTATGGGATGATTGTTATGTTTATCTTCTGGTTTCCATTATATTTCATGTCCTCAGGGCAGTGACGGTTTGGGTGAAAACTTCATTCCCAAAGGGATCCTGCAGGCTGCTTGTGTATAGAATTTGCTCATGCTCCATAAATGTTTGTGACAATGAAGGAGGGCCCCGTAGTGGCTGTTTAGCTTAGTGTTGCTGTTGACTGCTGGACTCCTTTAGAAGTAGGTTTATCAGTGGGTATATTCTTCAAATATGTTTCAAAGCTTTGAGATGAAAGACTAAAGATAAAAAGCAATTTTTAATCCTAAGGTTCAAGACAATAACACATTGCAAAGTACATTGAATGTCTTCTTGCAACAAGTGGAAGAACCTAGTGCCTCAAGGATACTGGTGCATGCTAAAGAGCGGGACCTTGCAGCTTCCTGGCTTCTAAACTTCTATATTCAATTGTTATTTGACATCTCTGCTAGATGCTGAGTAGATAATTCAGACTGGACAAACCCTAACTAAACTTTCCGATTTTTCCTTCCAAAGCTGTTTCTCTCTGTCTTCCCTGTGCCAATAACACCATCCCGACAGTTACTAAAGGTGAAAACCAGGAAGCAATCTTAATTTTCATCTTAAATTTCATCACCAGTCCCTTTCATATCTAATTCACAACCAAGGTCTTTCATTCCACCTCCAAAATAGATCCAACATTTCTTCTCCCCATTTTGAATACTGACTCTATGAACCCTGCATCTCCATCGTCTCTCTTCTAGACCACTCCCAACACCTCTTGAGGGCTATTTATTGCTTTCACTACATTCCTCCCCACATGGCAAGCAGAATTATTTTTTTAATATGTAATATTTGGGTTATACAAAAATTGTGGAAAATAATATAATGGATAATTATGTATCTATCACTCAATTCTAGAACTGAACAATGAAAGTGAAGAGAAATTCCTGAATGTCCTGGTCATCAACCCTTTCTCTTTTGCTCTCAAAGGTAAACATTATTTTCACTTTAGTGAATGTCTTTTCCATGAATGCATTGATATTTTTGCTATATGTATTGCTAATGAAGATATAGAAAATTTTTGCATGTTTTTTACTGGATGTACTATATTGTGTTATTTGAATCAAGTAGTATATCTCTCAGATTTATTTTTGAGATTCACCTACTTGGGTCTAGTTTTTAAGTTTCACTTCTGTATAGTATTACACCATATGGTTGTTTAAACTTGTTTCACAAGTTTATTCATTTCTGTGTTGATCAACATCGAAATTGTTTTAAATTTTACTATATATTAAAAAATGTTGTAACTGACCTTTTTGGAAACCTTTCAGGGCACATGTGCAAGAGTTTCTCTAGGGTAGTGACTTTTAAAACATTTTTTAATGCAGTAAGACATATTTTTTACATTATAACCTTTGTCTTTCATATTTCTATGTATTTATGTGATTGAAATTGAAATTTCATAAAATGATACTTAACCTTGATTACTTTCTGATAATTTCTGATTATTTCCTATTCTTCACTATGCTATGTGATTACACTATGCTATGTGATTCTAGTTTATAAAAGTGTTACTCCTTATCTACAGCATTGGTTTTATGTTCTATTAATGGGTCAATACCCCCAATTTGAGAACCATTTTTCTATTTTATACATTAGAAACAGAATTGCTGGGTATATATGTCTTTAACTTTACAGGAGTTTCCAAATGACTCTACAAGTAATAATTTGTAATAATTTACACTTCTATTTATTCACTCATTCTTGGTATTGTTCAGTGTATCCTCTTTAAATCTTTTATTTATTTATCTGAGAGAGAGAGAGAGAGAGAGGGCATGTGAGCATGATTGGGGGGAGGGACAGATGGAAAGGGACAAACAGATTCTCCACTGAGCATGGAGCCTCCATGTGGGGCTGGATATCATGACCCTGAGATCCTGACCTGAGCTGAAGTCAGACACTTAACTAACTGAGCCACCAAGGCACACTAGTATTGTCCAACTCATTAATATTTGTCAGTTTGAGGGTTAAAGTGGTATCTTGTTTTAACACACATTCTCCAGATTAGTAGTAAGTTTGAACATATTTTATATTCCTATTTAAAACCCTTCAATGGCATCCAAAAACATTTGAATAAAATTTGATCTCCTTGCTATTTCCAATATTTCTTTATGATCTAAAAGTTCCCTTTGATCTCATCTTGTATCATTTTGCTCTTTCTATTCCTCAACTTCACCAAGATTGTATCTTTGACACTTGTCTCTGTTGCCTAGAATTATTTCTTCCAGATTTTTGCATCATAATGCTTTTTTTAAAATTCTGATTTAAGGTTAAATGTGACCTCTCCAGAAAGACTTTTCCCACCTTAAGGAAGACCTTTCCCACCTCCCCTGTCCATTATATTTTTCCCACTTAATGTCTAATATCAATTATCTTACGATCTGAGCTGAAATTTCCATTTTGACATTCAGATATCTATAATAAAGTGATATCAGTTGAGTGGTCTAAGGATCACCTATACTTGGAAGATGGTGGTCAGAGAAAGTAATGGTTGAGAGGGGTGATCTTAAAACATAGTGGTTTGTTAGGTGAAGAAAAATTCTGAAAAATGAGCATATTATATGTACAGTCAGCACAGACAAACATGGAAAAAGTGAAGAGTGACTTAGTATGGCTAGTGAATGAGCCCATGATGGACAGGGAGAGTAAGCTTCTGAGGAAAGGGAAATCTGAGAACAGACCATGGATTTCATCCTGTAGGGAAAAATGTCATTGTATGATATTTAATTTAATTTTTTGACTCCTAAAATTGTCTATTTTTTATTGCATCCTGTCAAATCTGTGGCCTAACTCAGAATTCCTAATAATTAGTATTCTTAATTCTTTCCTGTATTGTAACTAGAAGTTACCTAAAAAAAAAAAAAATGTGAGAATAGGGATTTTTGTCTCCTGTGTTCAATTTGTACATCCAGTACCTAGGATATTGCTTCATAGGCATTAAAATAGTTTTAGGATGTTAAATCTGATGTTTCTCCTTTTCATTCATGATTTCAGTAAGTATACAATGAAATTATTATATGTGGGACACATACTAGGAGTCAGTCCTTTGGCTAAATGGAAATTTCTTCTAGTAAAACATAATCGGATGAGTCCATATTAGATATTATGGGTACAGTATATACACGGGGCTATGGTTGTGAAAGCACAGAAGAGGCACATCTAAACTTTTGTGAGGAGAGGAAGGAAAGAGGAGGTAGTGTGCCAGGAGTTTTTCCTGGTAAGGGTGATGCCTTATCTGGTTGGTATTAAGCAATGATTAAGAGTTAACCCAGTGCAAAATATGAGGAAAAGGATATCCCAAGCTTAGAAAAGCCTGGTGAATAAGTGGATTCTAGAAATTGTTCAATATTATTGGGCTGCAAAATGTAAGTCACTAAATAAAGCTGAAAAAAAAGGAGCAAAATCTCTTTTATGGAAGGTCTTGCCAACCATGCTGAGGAGAGTATGAGCAATAAGAAGCCATTGAGTGGTTAAGCAGGGCATAGCATGATAAGACATATTTTAAAAGATCACTTCTGGTGATGTATGGATGATGAGTTCGAGGAGTCAAATATTAATGGAGGAGACTTTCAACTTTGGTTAAGGTGCAGAAATTTGTGTGAGAAAACCACGTTTACCCTGAAAATCAGAAAAAAGCCAGGCTGCAAAATCATAGTTATTTAAAAGTCCAGGAAAGAGCTAAGGATGCAAAGAAACTTAAATGAGCTGAATTCCAGAAAGAGGCAAACCTTTCCTAGAAAAGAAGGGACTCATGGTGGCTTTCAACCTTGGTGGAACAAGGAGCCATGGAAACACCATATGTAGGAGTAAAGAGAAACAGCCTGACATTTTAATAAACCCCTAATAGCTACACCTGGGCTGGATGAGGATTTGAATACTGAGGATCTCCAGTTGCAGAATGAATCTCTATCCATCCACCAACATTTTCCTCTGGGTGTTCATGGAGAGCAGATACATGGTAGACTGAAGGCTAAGGCAGGGCAGAAGAACTGTATAAAATGCTTCTGAGGCACAAAATTCATTCCTCATATGCAAAATTTATGGAAGACAAGGGGTAGAACTGTGAGATTCATCCAGAACACACAGAGCTTTCACTTACTGCAAACCAGAGACTTGCACAAAACTATAGCTAGAACAGGGGAGCTGAGGGAAATATTTTTGCTGTGCAACAGGTTTTCCTTGAAGGTGCTGTAGAAGCCCACTGAAGACTGAGGGAAGGGAATCAGGGGAGAGGGGATATGCTGAGGCACCAAAACCCAGAGCAGAAGCCCAGAATGCAAAGATAACTCCTAAGTGACTTAGAAAGCTGGAGACTGAGGTATAAAATAGAGAGAGACCTTCCTGGTTTAGAAATCTGAAGGCTGGTCTAGTGAGTTTAATGCATCCTTCTGGGTCTTGCCATACTCAGATCCTAAGTCACTTTGAAAAAAATGTCCTGATTGTGACCTCAGATCATCTCAAAGCCAGTGGTAAATTGCCTAACAAGATCTGTAACAAAACCCAATTTAGATGGACTCAACCTCATCTCTGTCCCTCCTGGACCCATACTCACATAGATAAACAGGCTTATGTTAGAGGAAGAGTATACACTTTTCTGGGGTAAATATTTTTTTTTTTTAAAGAATCTTTTTTTTTTTTAAGATTTTATTTATTAATTTGACAGAGAGAAATCACAAGTAGATGGAGAGGCAGCCAGAGAGAGAGAGAGAGGGAAGCAGGCTCTTTGCCGAGCAGAGAGCCCGATGCGGGACTCGATCCCAGGACTCTGAGATCATGACCTGAGCCGAAGGCAGCGGCTTAACCCACTGAGCCACCCAGGCGCCCTGGGGTAAATATTTTTGACCCCAACTCCTATTGTCACAATTTGTGCCATACAATAAAAAGGCTATACAAAATACAAAGAAACATGGAAATATAATCAAAGGAAGAATAGTCATAGAATTATACACAAATGAGGAGGACCTGGATTTATTGTCATAAAGTTTCTTTAAATGAGCTATGATAAATATATTTACAGATCTAGAGGAAAAAGTGAACATCGTGCATGTGTATGTAGGGAACTTAGTGGAAATTATTTTAAAAAGGGAAATACTAGAAATAGCATACCAGAATTGAATAATTTATTCACTGACCTTAATAATAGACTAAGTTCAGTAGAATAAAAGGAGTAGTAAACTTGACAGACGAATAGAAGTTATCCAGACTGAAACATGAAATGAAAAATGATTGAAAAAATGGATCATGGTATCTAGAATAGGTGGGATAATAACAAATGACATAAAATAGGTGTGATTAAAGTGCCAGAAGAGGAAAGTGAGATGGTAAAGGAAAATGGCTGGAGATACAACTTAGGAATTTTCCAAAACTGATTAAAGATATCAACCCACATATCCAAGAAGACCTTTGAACCCCAAACAGAACAAAAACAAAAACCATACCTAGGCATATCATAGTCAAACTGTTGAAAACCTAAGGTAAAGACAAATATATTTTACATATTGTTTTAGGTTTTAGTTAGAGGGATATATACAATTTTCAAAGTTCATCAAACTAAATACTTAAATTTGTTGCTTGTTATTATATTTTGTTATGTGTACATTATACCTCAGTAAAATAATAAAAAAAGTAAAACACCTGAGTGGAGTCAATCAGGCAGGCCCCCAGAGAGACTGCTGCAATAATTCAGGCAAAAGCAAATGAGTTCATGAACCAAGGCAGTAGATATCAAGAGGCAGAAGATGGAAGTAGAAATTCCTTTTGAAGAGGATCTCTCTAGAGTCTGGGACTTCAAGGCATTTGGGGACATGTGATGGAAAACTTATGTCTGAGTCTGCTAGGTTCTACTCTGGCTCCTTTTGGGAGATTTAGATGATTGTGCGTAAGTGAGGTATTGCTGGATTCTTCCTAATGTCCATTGAGGTGATGTATAGATTCAACAATCTGTACTTTAGTCTTTCCTTCAGTGCATGCTTAAGGTACAGCCTTAAGCTCTGAGTCCCAATTTCTTTATATGTAAAATGAGGATAACAATGGTGTGCATGTAATAATATTGTTATAATAATTAAACAAGATAATGGAGTAAAGCATTTAGTGTAATAATTTTTTTTTATTTAAGAAAGTTATTTACCTGTGTTATACTTGCATTCTCCTTGGTGTTTCTGTAATGTTTGTACATTCTTTTATTGCAGTACATGTTAGCATTTTGAACTGCATTTTGTAAAAATGTCTATGCTTTCTCTGAGGGCTCAGATTTCTCCTATTATATGTATGCATCTTTAGAACTTACTGTTTACTGAGTTAGTGTTCTGGGTACAAATTTTGTTGGTTGTAGGCCTGACTAAAGGGAATGCCCTTGATTGGATGGAAAGGCCACAGATTGGAATCCAATCATCTCCTTGCCCAAGTGCTCCTCTCTTCCCAGCCATCATCCATGTGAAGTCAAGGTCACTTTCCTGAGCAGATTTGAGATAAGTGGAGTCTTTCCTCCTTGCAGGTCTCTAAGCCAGGGGCACCACCACATGCTAGCCCATCAGTTGGCATACTATGTGCCTAAGGGTAAATGGAGGTTATTATATGACTTGAGACAGATTAACTCATCACCCAGAGTGAGGAAACAATAGGACCACTCAGGTTCCTTGTTATCTTTAGAGCAATTGAAATAAATATATTAAAATAAATACAGTGACGGCCTGGGTAAGTGTTCTAAGGAATAGCGATTTAATAGGACTGATACTTCTGAAGTTTTCTTGCTAGTATGGTTGATAGCAGTCCAGTTCATTCACATGATTGGCAATAGGCTGCTTGAAGTGAGAATCCTGTCTGGTATAAGCTGTTTGTGAGTGATGATTGGTATCTTGATGTGCATGTAGGCCACATGGGTCTCTTAACCAGCTGAGCTCTCGAAGCCCATCAGTGGATGGATCCCAGAAGGGAGTTTCACACCAAGCAAAGAGCAATTTGAATAGGGCAGCTGGTATTGGTAATAATAACATAGGATTTAGAAAATGGTAGAGTGGAGGGATGAAGATGTTGAATGTGATGTGAGTCTGGCAAGTACAAAGAAAAAAATACTTCTGAAAAACTTCAGAGTGCTCCTCTTCGTTGTATCCTGAGTTCTCTGACAATAACATTGACCATGTAAGATTGGAATGAAGAGTAAATAACCCATAAAATGCTTATATGGGGAAGAAGGTAAAGGCTTCTCTGTAGAATGTCTGTGCTTTTGGCAAAGTGTTGTTAACATAATACAGAGAAATCCTTACCTTCCTTTCCAGTTGAGGATTTTACATGTTACCCCCTTTAATCTTTAGATCAATCTTACATGGCTAGTGACTTTATTCTCAGGGTATAGAAAGAGAAACTGAGGCACAGAGCATTTACATAGGTTGCCCAAGTTTACACAAGCACATCCTCAAGAGATGAGATTTGAGTGCAGTTCTGTATGAATCCAAAACTACTCTGCTTGGCCACTCTGTGCTACCTTCTGCTCCTCTGCTTCTTCACACCCAACAATTGAGCTGTAACTTACCCTCCATTCTTGACAGACCCTGTGCTTTCTTTTTCTCCCCATGTCTCAGTGCCTGCTTTCTGGTCGATGACTCACCTGAAGTGGAACTAAGGTCTTTTTTAGTACTACTCTATTGCTTGCTTGCCGTATACCCATGACTCCCCATGATCTTTGGGGAGGAAATTCAGTGTTTAACCTTTTTAGCTCTTTACATCTTACCTCTAGTTGCATTTTCAGTGTTCTTTCCCAATGGACTTCTCATAATCTGTACTACATCAACCACATGAAAGTGCCCAAATACCCCCATGTTTTTACTGGCCTATGTCCATGGTGTCTAGCTAATTCCCAGAGGGTGTTTCAAAACCTCTTTTAGGGAGCCCTGACTGACAACCTCAGGCTAAGTTTGTGTTATTTCTTTATGTTCCTGTAATACCACATCCTTCATTCTGTCAAAGAATGTTTTACTCTCTATTGAAATTTTCCATTTATTCATCTAGCTTTCTGATTAGATTGAGAACATATTGAAGGCAGGAACTATGACCAGTTTATTTTGTTGTTCACAGTGCTTAGCATGGGATCTGGCCCATAATAGGCCCATAGTAAATTAATGAAAAGAATAATGAAAGAATGAAAAACATAATTTGACTTTAATTTATTCACTCCTTTAACTAAATTTGTAGAGTACCAATGATATTCCAGTCTTATACTAGACACTGAGGATGCTAAACAAAGCATATAGTCACTGCTCTTAAGCCTGTCATACCCTAAGCAGAGACACAGATGTTTAAGCAAATAATTGTAGCAGTGTGCTATAGGATAATTTAGATGGATATATATTACTATGGAAGCTCAGAGAAAAATGCCTACAAAATCAAGTGAAACTTTGGCTTTGGTAGTAGAGAGTACATTCTATTCCAAAGTGCTGAGAACCCTCCCCCCACCTTTTTTTTTTTTTTTTTGCACTTGGACTTCAATAAGTTATCACACAATAGTTGACAGCATTGAGTCAATCTGTTTGAGTGCAAATCTTGTTTGAGTGCAAACCTTGGCCAGATCTTTGACTGTCCCTATGCTTCAGTTTCTTCATTTGTAAAGTATGGGTAATGACTATATTTATCTACCTCTTATAAGGGATTATTGTGAGGGAAGATGTAGTATTATGTTAGAATGACATCTTACACTCAAAACTTACTAGCTTATCGGTATTTTGATTATAGTTATTGTGCTCCTCAGGAAACTAGCCATCTCTACAACTCTGGGATAGACATGTTCAAAGATACTAACATACAGACTGGCAGCAACTATGCACAGCCTTATGGTTTAGGGATTTGTGATTGCAATACCAGAAGTGGGAAAGAGATAGAGACTTTTCTTTGAGAAGAGAGTGTCCATTTTAATAAGCTAACAAGTTAGAAAGTAAACTACAAAGATACCCTAGAATTTGTCACTGCAAGTACTGGAGAGACTCCCTGATTTCTAGGAGCTGGAGTGAAAGAAATATTTATTCTCTTCAACCCAAGAGCAAAACTGTGATGCTACAATTCAGCTTTCTCAGGTAGATGAGAAAAACAGACTCAAAGCTTTCCAATGCCTTGAATGTTTAGTGAAAGATGTGAGTCTGATGGAGTCCCCTGGTCCCAGTTTGTAGCCTCATTATGCTTTCTCCTGGAATTTTCCGAATTCCTCTTATGCTCGTGGAGAAGGGTGAGTACAGTTCTGACTCCTCATAGCCAACTTTGCCACATGTTCCCTTCTGGGAATTTTCACCAGCCCCTGAATAAATGGTACAACTCTTCAGTTAAAATTTCACAACCACTCATGTCATCCCCCCACCACTTTCAAGTCTTAAAATTTGCAGTTTTCTGCTCTTTAATCAGTTCCCAAACTTAGAATTACTATATTCTTTGTTTTATATTTGCTGAGTTTGCACATGTATTTCATTCCAGGGATGGAGCAATCTGACATAACTAACCTATCTTGCCTAGAGAGGGAAGACTCTTGGTAGCAATCTCCCTCGGGCTATCCTAGTGTTTTTAGTTTATTCTTGATTTAGAATCTGTCACTGTGCCTGTTGACCCATTATTCTCAGAAAGAAATCTGATATTCTCAAGCAGCCCCAAACACCTTCACTGGCAGCCTCCCCATTTCTCTTTCCCTGTTCTCACCCGACAGCCTCCAAGGACTAACTCTACACATTTCCCCTACATTTCTTGGCCTAGCACTTGCTCTACTCCTCTATCCTGACCTCCTCCTGTCCCCCTTCTGGTGACCTCAGGCTGTAAAATGCTGTAGTATCTCTGGCTTGGGTTCCTTATCTGGCCTTAAATTCTTTCCTTCGTCCCTCCACTGAGGAAGAAGGAATGTTCATTTATAATATTTTACTTCTCTTTTTCCTCCAGGCTCCTTTAGATGACATTTTGGCTCATGCTGCCATAAAATTGAAATGTTCTTTTCTCACTTGCCCTAGGAGATGTGGCATTTCCCCAGAAGTGGTTGGGATGTGATCCTTAGGTTTTTGTAGAGGATGAGAAATAGTTTCACCAAAGCTGGTGACGGGCTGTATATCAAAACACAGAGAAGTGGGAGGCACTAGCTGCTTTGAAGACAGCATCCTCCTTCCAAAATGGAATTTCTGGCACAATCTTCAAGTTCTTGAGTTTCCTTTTCTCCTTTATTCCCAGGACTGTAGAAGAGAGTGATTTCATATTATTTGGGCTTCTTACCACCACTTTATTGTCCTGCCATGCTTTGTAACATGCTGTAAGTGAAACCTGAAAATCACACAAGGCTTCCAGGTTCAGGAAATGTGTGTAATGACTATTCTAATTCCTCTGAACAAGATATAAAATTATGTTAATAATAGTATCTTCCGGGCGCCTGGGTAGCTCAGTGGGTTAAGCCTCTGCCTTCGATTCAGGTCATGATCTCAGGGTCCTGGGATCGAGTCCTGCATCAGGATCTCTGCTTGGCAGGGAGCCTGCTTCCTCCTCTCTCTCTGCCTGCCTCTCTGCTTACTTGTGATCTCTCTGTCAAATAAATAAATGAAATCTTAAAAAAAATAATAATAGTATCTTCCGCTGTGTGTACTTTCATATGTTTGCAGAGCACTTTCACACACATTTTGATCTGACTTCAAAACCTGGATTATCTATTTACTGTCCAGGTGCTTACCTGTGACTGAGTGGCTACAATATAGTCAGGCGAGGAGCCCCTCCCACCTGTTAAATTAAAAAATTGAAACCAACAGAAGTAGGGAACTTGGGTATGTAATTTTTTTCTGAAATTCAGAGATACTAGTACCTGCTGGAAAAATTGTTATGGGAATTAGAAGTTAGATCATAGAAATTGCTTTGCACATAGCTGGCACTGAATAGATGGTAGTATTATTGTTATAAGAAGACTTTCACATGTGTTCTCATTTGATTCTCACAACCACACCTTGAAGATTACTGTTTGTGTTTTGGCAGAAGCTTGGGGTCTGAGAGACATCAATAGTGACCTCAAATTTTGCATCCAGGAGACATTGAAGTTAGGACTCAAATTTTGCTCTTCCCATCATACCTTACAGCCTCCTATAAGATTTAATTTTTACTTTGTTTATTTAGCTTATAGATATTTATTAAATACCAGCTGTGTGCTGAGTACTGGACTAAGCACTGGGGATACAGACCTAAGTAGACCCAGAAACTCTTTTGTGCTCTCTTCAGAATGCTCCAGGCCCACTTCTGATGACTTTGAGGAAATATGTGTATTTGCAATATTTTGAAACCTGAATTTTAGTAAGATGTATAGCTTACACATTTCTCCCTTTTATAATAACATAAGCCAAGTACTTTATAAGGTACTAAAAATATTTTATGAACAGTTTATGAACCCAAATATAAATGTGATCATTCATTCTATGGTGGAGTTCACATATAGGTTGCAAGGAATTAAGAGACTGCTGACAGATAGTCTGAATGTTGGGAAGTGGATCTATGCAAAATGTATAGATAAATATATATAAGTGTCTATAAATAGATACATATAGAAATATTGCAGAGTTAGCTTTGTAAGTTATCAATTTTTTCTGAATAATTTGTTTACTTTGTGGACAAATAAATTTTATTCTTACAAACAGCATTTTCTCAACAGGATTCTACTGAAGCAACCTTTGGTTCCTTGCAGTGATGAGGAGCCTAGTGATGTTGACTTGGAAAACTGGAGTGCCTACTGTCATCACTTGTCACAAAGACCTTGGTGTAGGAGATGCCTCTTGTGGGCGGGTGGGGGTGAGGGGTACTCATAGGGAAAGAGTTTTTTTGTAAGGGAGTCATCCAGTTGTTCAAACAGCTGTTTTAGCAAGGTTGTTTGGACAATTTTACATAGTAATATTTTGTGATAAAAATTTGGTATGTGAAATGCCTATTGTTTCTCAAACTTCTTTTATTTGGAAACAGAACATGAATTCAGGGGGCTTTAATTGAAAATACAAAATATATCCTTTTGAGACGTTTAATTGAAAATACAAGATATATCCTTTTGAGACGTTATAACAAAACATAAATGGCTTTTCCTCCATCCCAGACATTAATTTGAAGCAAAGCGTTCTGCTGGAGAAGAAACCCATAAGGGCTTCTTTAAATGGGATACCCTTTGATTGCGATCCAAAGAAGAGCTGATAGTGAGAGATTAAAACATTTTCAGGGTAATTTATAGCTTCCTGCATTTTTTAAGGTTACTTTATTTTATGCCTTAATGGTCAGGGATAATTTATATATGCCATGGCAAAAAGAAGCATGACCAGAGGCTTTCTCTGCTGCTCAGACTCTTGGTTGATTTAAGAGAGGAGATGCTATCTTGTGCTGTACCAAATGGAGCCAAGACCTATAGACTTCATACAGCAGCCAAGTGTGTCCATATATGTTGACAAGTCTTACAGGCAATATATATTTCTGAGTTCTTGATCAAGATAATAATGATATGAATACTAATGGCAACAACAACAATAGGATTCAAAGAGGAGAAGAAGAGGAGGAGGAGGAAGTGGAATTGCTGCTGCACCAGAAGTACTAGGATTTACATCAGCAATTAATCATACTAAGTCATCTGTAATGCTAGTGTATACATTAACTAGGTTAAACTCAGTAAATGTGTTTTGAGTGTGCTGCATGTGCCAACCACTGTGCTAGCTAAGGACAAGTTAGAAATATGTATCAAATTCAGCCCTGAATGGTCTAGTTGGGAGATTCTCCTGTGAAAATTGTTACCACCACCCAAACCAGACCAACAAAAAGCAACATTAAATGCAGTATGGAGGCACAAAGAAAAATTCTATAGGAACAAAACCTAGAGATTAGGTTAGATTTAGAGATTGGGAAAGAAACATGGAAGAAGAGAGATATGGGGGGAAAAGAAGGATTTTGTTGCAAGCGTGAATTTTGGTGAATGAATGTGGACAAGGGATAGTCATTCTAGAAAAACATGCCATGACGAGAAGTGTGGAGATAGGACTATATAGACTCTGTCTGCAGAATTAGGAGCAGTCGGAGGAGCTGTAATGAAGGATGCTTGGTGGGGAGTGTGGCATGGGAAGGCTGGATCATGATTACAAGAATGTTTGTTCTGAGGCACGTGGGTGGCTCAGTTGGATGTGTCTGCCTTCCATCAAGTCATGATCTTGGAGTCCTGGGTCAAGACCTGCTCAATAATTAACCGGGAGTCTGCTTGACCCTAACCCTGTCCCTCTGTGCTCTCTCTCTCTCAGATAAATAAAATTATTTGAAGATAAAGAAAATCTTCAAAAAAAGTGTTTGTTTTTAGAAAGCCAGATTTACCCTAGTGCCAATTTAGAATATGCCGCATACTAAATAAAAGCTGATGTACATCAACACTGCTTTATGTACATAAACACTACCTCCTATTCTGTTCCATCTCTTCAAGCTGCCGTTCCATGGTGCATTTTGGCTTAAGGTAACCAGAGTAGATTAGGAAAACTGAAGAGACTTCTAGTCCAAAAGAAAGATTCTCTACTGGTGAAGGTGTCAAGCAACATGTCAGGCTAGAGAGGGTGCCTGGCTTTTCTTCAGTCCTGTTCCAGAACATCTATCCTTGGGCTGAGCTAGTCCTTTCCCTTCCTATATCCTCCAGAGAGTTCTCATTTTGTTTCTGGACTTAATGCCTCCTTTGTACAACAGAAAAAGAAATCATGGGCATTAGGGATTGATTGTACATGATTCTGAGAGGTGCTGAGGGAAAAAGCTGTAGATGGAAACCCTGACTGTGTGTTTTGCTGACTAGCTGCAGAGGAAGCCTGGAAGGATACTGTGTTATAACTGTAAATTGGTCATTGTGCTGGAGTACCCATTAGCATGATTGGACTTAGAGTCATTGTCCTGGACTTCTGTCCTGGCTCAAGTAAGATCTAGCTTGGACCCATTACTTAACCTGTTTGAACTCTAGTTTAAGCATTCGTAAAGTGATCTAGTTCTTCTTGATTGCCAAGTTTTCTTCTAGCTCTCATTTTTATTGTTGTTCTACAGAAACATTTTGGTTATAGTTTTCAAAACATTAAGAAAATGAAAATGGGTGAAACTTTGCATTTCTTCTTAACTTTCCAATGAAGTGTGCGTTCAATTGATATCATTTGAATTTGATATGAAATGTCAGACATATCAAACCATTCCTTCCCTGCAAGTGCAATTCTAAAGTCTTTAAGTCTACCAAGGAGAAAAAAAATGTCAAATATTTTTGTAAACAGTTGATAGGAATGCTAGGTTTATTTAAGTTTTGGAAATCTGTGCAGAGGAAGTAGTATCCTGTAGTTATTAAATCAAACAGTGATATTAGGAATTCTTTACCCAAATCGGGTATTTACAGTAAATTTTGTGGTGGAATGTTGGCTAGTTTCTGTATGGTTGTGAGGTTATTTTGCTCCATCTTGAGAAGAGTAGGGCATTAAAAAAGAGTGCCATGAACATTTTACCCCAAAGCCTAGATGCTTTTTATTTTAGAAAGGAAAAGGTAAAAATTTTGGAATCTAATAGTATTATGTAGTGTAATATAATATACAAAGGAATGCCTACATGTTTAATGCCCCACAAATGGAACTTCAGAAAAACCACAGTAGCTCTTAAATGGTGCATTGCAAGAATAAAAACATGATCCAATCCTGAAAGCATTCCTGCTGGGTGGCTGGGCCTTACTTTCCTCAGGAGTAAACCAGATCTTGTACAACCTTTTATAGAGTGAGGCCTAGATTATTCCATTATGCTTAGGAAAATATGGAGAAGGAGCTAAGTGTTTCAGCAAATTTTTAAGCTAATTGAATCAATAAGGTAGAAGCCAAGAGAAGGAGAAGTTCTAATTCCCTCTCTGGGCTTTTGTTTTGGGTGATGATATTGGAGGCAAATGCGTAACACATGAGTTATATATGTCTGTTGGCTTGTCTGTCTTTTTGACTAAGCTGAGTTCCTTGAAGAAGGTACATTGACTTATGTGCATTTCTGTCTGTAGTGACCAGGGGATGTTTGGGACATAGCAGGCCACTAGCACTTATTTATAGAGTTGAACAGAAATAAACAAAACAAAACAGAAAACCAAAACCTATCTCTTTAGAGTATAGAAAAATACTATCACTAGTAAATAAATGAGAAGAAAAATAAACAAAAAATGTTCAAGATTAAATAATAGGAAGTTTTAGTTTTGTGGAGTTAGGATTCTTAAGTGTTTGTTAGCTTTCATAATGTTCTTTTAAAAACAAATCCAGCTTACTAAGCCCTTGTTTCTGTTTCGGGGTGATTTTTGTGAAATTGGAGTCTTTGCATTTCAATAAAAATAGTAGTAAATCTTGGAAATTAAATATATATTTCACAAAGGTTTTTCTTTGAGGAACTGTGTAGTAGATGGTATTGTCTCCTGGTATCAGATGCTGGAACTTGGCCCATGACACAAACACAACTTTCTACTACCCTTTTCCTTACTGTTATGAAGTCAGAATTTTCATACTGGCTTCCTGGTCATCCATCTTAGGGACAAACATTTTGATGCGGTATAGGGAGAGACTCCTAGAGCTCTGGAAAGCATTACGTTTGGCATTTTGGAGTGGTGTGTGGATTCATAGATCAGATTATATATATTTGTGTGTGTGTGTGTGTGTCCTTGCCTATTTGAGTTCCTAAACCCCTAAATACTCAAAGTGAAAACAAAACAAAACAAAACAAAACAGAAAAAGGTGTTTATTCTCCTTTTCCTGATACTGGTTTGCAACATCAAAGCAAAGTCCCAGAGACTGGTAAAATATTTAGCAATTAATTTTCTGTCTCTGCTTTTAAGCATGCTGCTGGTTTATAACTACTGCCTTGAAAAAGCGTGTGTGGTTTAAACACAGATTTTACACTTTAAATTGAGGCCATAATCTCAGTTTTAGAATGGGGAATTCCTAAGATAACTTTGTTTTGTAAAAAATGAGGTCACTCAAATGGTAGACAATTAATCCCAAGTACTTTAATTGTCATCTAAAAACATGAAGAATAAAGTGTGCCATTTCCTTTTTTATCTTTTTCCCTTGCTTTGTTTTGGAGAAAATAATTTCCTTATCAATTCTGCAGACATAGTGCTAGCTTATATCTTAAGAGTGGATACTATCAGTTTTAGTACATTCACTGAAGTTAAACTGTCTACAGTAAGAGAGGGGAACTTCCCTGGCATCAAACCCAAACAGAAACTTAGTAAAATTTATAACAAATCTACTTGATTATTGCATTATGTAAATGGTCTTGATCCTACAAATTGCTATTAATGTGGTGTCCTTTTTGTATTTTGATACCACAAGCATTGAATGTGACATAAAATTGGATGAAAAATGAGATTCATTCATTTAAGTGTGTTATTTATTTTCTCCTCTTAGTTATGCTAGAGATTACAGCTAAGGAAATTTCTGTAACTGTGATATTCTTTAGGTGCAATGCAAATATGTTTCCTTTTAGAGATTGCATGGAAAGACATCATATTAAGTATTTGCTTGTAAAATTAGTCAGGAAAACTTTGAAATTATTATTTAAATATGGATAAAACTGCTCTGCAGAGCTTATAATTGGAAATGTCTCTGATTCAAAACAAAACAACAAAATGAAGCAATTTTGAGTCACTCAATACATTTTTTAAAAATTTCATTCAGCAGTTAGGTACTGACTAAGCATGGACTATGCTCTGAGATACTGACCCTACAGTCTATTCTTATCTCTTCATCCTTGGGCTAATATCCAACCAGCTGGACTCCCATAGCTCGCTGTTTACACCTCCCTCCCTGGAATGATTCCACTGTATTGAATTTGGCTATATATATATATATATTATTTATATCTTCTCAACCAGACTGAGATTGTCTTCCTTTTTAAAAAAAAATATATTTATTTATTTATTTATTTATTTATTTTTAGGGAGAGAAGTAGAAAGAAAGAGGGTGGGGAGAGTAAGCAGTAAGAACAGGGAGAGGGAGATAGAATCTCAAGCAGACTTTGGGCTGAGTGTGGAACCCAAGACAGGGCTCGATCTCAGGACCTTGAGATCATGACCATAGCTGAAACCAAGAGTTAGATGGTTAACTAACTCACTCAGGCACCCCGGTCTCTGAGATTTTCAAGTGCAAGAGCAATGCTTCTTATAATCCTGTGTCCCAAGCAAAAAAGGGTCCTGGTACAAAATGCTTTGAACCCCTACCTTGAGTCATTAGATTGTTTCCCTTTTTTCCCACTTTGCTATATGTAACACTGCAATGAATATCTTTTCATACAAAGCTTTGCTTGCTTTATCGAATTTCCTTAGTAATAGTGATAGTAATAATCATAATAATAACCCATTTATATTTGTTGTTTTAATTACATCAGTAAGTACCTTACGTGGGTTATTGTAATAAACTCTCATAATATCCCTCTGAACAGATTACTAGCCCCATTTTACAAATGAAGAAATGGATATTCTGAGAGACCAAGCAGCCTGTCCAGGACTGCACAGCCAGTAAGCGAATCCAAACACTATCTGAGACTAAAGCTTGTGTCCTTATCCATTATGCTATATTTTTACTTATTTTCCAGAGTGGGATATATAATGGTTTAGATTCAGAACCTAGAAAAAAATTTTTTAAGGTTCTTAAAAAACATTGAATGTGCTACAGGTAGGTAAACAAAATATCTTGCTATAGAGGTCAAAGCTTTGCATCACTAGTTTCACAAATTTGCAACATTAGTTGGCCTGTGTGCCTTACTGTTCTTCCCAAGGAGAGTTCTGTGTATGTGCCGTGTAGGAAGAACACTAGGGCAGCTCAGAGCGTAGACCGTCTTGGCCTTCAAGTTGTTCTAACACATCTCCTTGATAGGAATACCTCAGAGAAGAAGGTGGCCAATCCGGTTAGGTCACACCACGAACACCCGATGGGCCAGGAATACCTCACTCTCGTGGCATAGAACCGTGAAGCCGTTTTGATCCCTACATGCCCTTCGTCTGTTTGGGACTCCTCTAAAATGCAGTGGTGACTACTGTTTTAAGCCAGGCATGGGCACAACTCTGGAGCACAGTCAGTGAGTCAGAAAGTGAGGAAGGAACTATTAGCCTAGCGAAGCTAGTTGACCAGTGTAAACTTCCCAGATTTAATCACCATATGCCCTATGTCTGGTTCTGTCTGAAAAGCATAGGCCCAAGGATTTCACTGTTTGGTGTTTCTTTACATTTGCCCTAACCTCCCAATAAATATAGCATGCATAAGACAGTAGAAAGGGTTCACTGAGGGGCATGAATGCTGCAGGAATGCATGTACTTGACATGGTATACTGGGAAGAGGGACCAAAGACCTGTGTTCACATCATGGAACATCTTGTGTGTCCCTAAGTAAAATTCATCTTGTGGATAAAATTTGTTTCTTCATCTGTTAAGTAGATTAATAGATATTTTATTTAAGGAGGCTTAAATAAAATAATCTGCTAAATTTCCTTTTCACTTGGAAGTTAGTATAAAGGAGTATTCTATAATGTTTAAGAACTGATGGTTCTGACTTAGAAAGTGTACTCACATTCTGCCTCCACCACGTATTAGGGCTATGATCTTAGCTACATTGCTGAACCATTCCAATTTATATAAAATGGGACTGATAATATCTTTCTTATTTGGTTGTAGTAAGAATTCATTTAGAAATATGAGGTGCTGAGTACCTAGCACACAGTCATTCCTTAGTTATTGAGTGCAGGGTAATGACAATGGTGATATCCGTGATTCTACTTATTCCAAGACTTTTCCGTAATAAAACATCACATCAGATGTTCACATGCAGTATGTTCCTTGGTCTATACGGCATGTTAGTATCCTTGAGATGCTATTTAACATAATGCCACAAATTGGGTCACTTAAAGCAACACAAATTTATTTTCATAATTCTAGAGGCTAGAAGTCTGAAATCAATGAATTGGCAGAGTTGGTCTCTTCTGAAGACTCTGAGGTAGAATCTGTTGCACACCTAACTCCTAGTTTCTGATGGTTACTGGCAATCTTTGACCTATCTTGGCTTATAGCTATATTACTCAAATTCTGCTTCTGTGTTGACATGGTCATCATCCTTTCATGTGTATCAAAGTTCCTATGTCTCCAGATGTTCTTAAAAGGACAGCTGTTATTTGGATTTAGGATCCACCATATTAAAGTGTGGCTCCATCTTAACTTGACTGCATCTTCAATAATATCACACTCTGGGGTCCTGGGCATTAATATTTCAACAAATACTTTTGGGAAACACCGTTGCACCCACAATAGTCTATGGGGAGTGGTACGAATATAAAGTAGTGAAGTTAATGTGACTGATAATGATAAGCAGGATTATGAAAAGTCAGACTGTGAGTGACTGATTTGTTCAGGTTCATCCTGATTTCTCAATATGCCAATTGCTTCTAGAAATCAATAGTCGGAGAGTACTGGGCACTTGGGTTGCTAAATGGGTTAAGCATCTGCCTTCGGCTCAGGTCCTGATCTCAGCGGTCCTGGAATCTAGGCCTTCATCAGGCTCCCTGCTCAGCAGGGATCCTCCTTCTCCCTCTCTCTCTGCCTGTCACTCCTCCGCTTGTGCTCTCTCTCTCTCTGCCAAAAGAATAAATAAATAATCTTTTTAAGAAAAGCAGTATTTTAGATACTCTCAGAGTCATAGATTGCCAAAGTAATCTGAGTTTTCCAACTTTTGGAGATGGGTGGCATTCCTAAATGAGTGTTGGATTGCCACAGAAAAAAATTTGCATTCATCTGTCTTTGGGGATGGTGGTTTCCCAGGGCAGCTAAAGAATCTTAGAGTTCCAGGGAACTTGAAAATGACCCATTTTTAGCATGGCTACTCATCTTGTGTCCATCAGGTCATGGAGCAGATAATCAGCTAGGAGTGATTTATTTATTATTCCTGTGACCTAGCTGTGTTTGTCCTTCAGAAAGCTCAGATCTGCTTCACCTGCAATTTGGCCCTACCAGCAAGAGCCAGGCCCTAAGGCTGCACAACACATCTCTGCACCAAGAAGTAGTTCCTTTCTGAACTACTGAGAGGAAATTCTTTGATCTTAAACCCATCATCCTCATGCCTTAAACTGGGGGTTAAATTGCCATTCCCTTGCAAGTGTGAATTTTGGGAAGTAGTTTCCAAAGCCCCCAAGATATACAACCTCCACAAGGATGCCAAAGAACTGTGACAATTTAGGAAGGGCTTTGGGCTAAGAAAAACATCTTTCCTAAGAACCTCTAAGTTTTCTCTCTCCCCTAACACATGAATTACTGATCCCCTGTGTGATTTTCAGAGCCAGGCTATGATGATTCTGACAAGCCATCTTCGATTTATTTTCTCTTGTGTCCAATATGCTTGGAAAATAATATTTTGTTGTTGGCTAATTTGTAATTTAGACCTACCAATGAATGTCTAAGATTGCCAAATACCTACTGTTTTCTTCTCTCATATACATATCTTAAATGTCATCTAGAGATCTAACTTCCAGGTCAACACTTTGTCAAGGCATAACATAAAGCTGCCTTCTTTCCATTGAGGATTCCTGTAACTTTCGTTGTTTCCCTCTGCTCATTTCTGCAATCTTGTGATTATAGTAAAGCCCTTTCTAGGCTCTAAAATCTATATTTATATTGGTCTGCAATAATATGTTACTTCTTTGGCTATATAAAAAAATTTAATGAACTAAAATATTTAATGAACAAAATTAGAACTAAAAATAAGAATAATAGTCGATTCTTTTCCAGAAATAATAAACAATTTTTCCATGAGCTTCAGTTTCCCCATTTCCCCCCTTTATTCTCATTATTATTAAACTTTTACTTGTGATTAACACTTGTATACCTTGCTAGATTTTCATTTTCTTGGTGTTTTATTTATTTTTCCCATTATCATATCTTTCTTTTTTTTTTATCCCTGTGTTCTCTCCTCCCCCTTCCCTCCTGTCTCTCTCACTTCTGTCTGTCTGTCTGTCTGTCTTTCTTCCTTTCCCATCTCTTCCACAATGAAGAAAAATTAAAGGTGCGTCACAAGATTAAAAGAAGGCAAAGAGAATAAGAAATAAAAGGAGGAGGAGGAAAGAAAAGGGGGAGGAGGAAAAGTAAGGAAACAAAGAGACAGAGACATAAGGGGAAGGAAAAAGAAGCACCAAGTGGGAAGATGGGAAGAAGGGAACAAGAAAGAAGACCTTACCAAGGAATGCAGACATAATATTAGTGGGAACTATTTTCAGCTTTGAATTTTGGTCTAGTGAACACGAAGGAAGTAGGACTACTTGCAAAATGTACAATATCCCTAACATAATATCATACCATTTGCTTAACAAAATAAGAAAATAATAAAGGTTCAAAATTAAGGTAAGGTAAAGACATCTTAAATAACTGCCCTTAAATTGGCAAAAATTTAGGTCTATTAATTTCAATTCAGTGAGAAATAACAACGCTGGTTGGGCACTCAGTATAAAGCTGCACCCAGAGCTCTGCGTCAGGGAGGCCCCGTGGTGACAGCCAAGGTCTGGGATCGCAAGACCAGGGTCCAAGTGTTTCTGTCACTTACACCTCATGGAACTGCAGACAAGTTTCCTCCTCTCTTTGCTCTTCAAGGGGATAATGAAGGAAAAAGTTTGTCTATATGTGCAAGCATTATTACTAGTTGTTTTTAATTAGTGTGACTCAAAATTATTATGTTACATGTGCATTGTAAGCCTCACATGACACCATTGTATTTGGATTCTATTTAATTCATTTAGTAATTGGTGTTTTCATGAAAAAACTTCCGAAACTTTTTTTTTTTTTTTTTTTTTGGTCAAAGTCTTTTATTTTCTAGTTCTCAGGTCACATTTTTCTGTTGAAACATAAATAAATAAGTAAATAAATAAATGTCTGTGGAAGGCATCTACTGTAACAGTTCAATATTCTTTCAGATTACTTTTTCAGGAAAAAAAAAAAGAGAGAGAGAGAGAACAAAACACTTACAACAACACCTGCTATTCAGCAGAATTTGACCTGACCCCTTTCTCCTTTTTTTGTTATTATAAACATCAAGCTCTTTAAGTGAGAGCTGTTTAAAGGATCCAGGGCCTTGAGTGTTCCTTCCTAGATCCCAGATGCACCGGGAGACGGATGGGCTTTCTGATCTTTATTTTATGAGCGTCTGATAAATTACCTCTGGCACCTGGCAACTAAAATTTCACTATCTGAAAAGTAACCCTCATGTCAAACAATCTAGCCAGCTTCGGCCTCTCAGCAGAGGACCTCTGTAGAGGCGTGGAGGACGCCTTCCACTTCCTGGACGGGTCTCCTGCCGCGCTCAGGGATTCACATACTTCTAATCTTGGAGGGAAGAAAGGATTATTAAAGGCTTTATATGCTATGCAAAAATGTGTCTTTGGAAGGATTTCATCATAGCTTTTATTTTTGGGTTTTGGAACAAGCCAAATAAAGGCTTCAGAACATGGCCTAGCCTGAAAAAAGTGCTGGTAACCGGATAAAGATTTGCAGCTCCGGGTCAGGAGCCTCCCCGCACTAGGCTGGCTCTGGGTGTTGATACAAGAAGAATGCAGGTGGTCTTTTTCTAGGGACAGAACAGTTATAAACAAAGTCATCAGTGCAGGCTATTATCGCCTTTCCTTTAACGTCTTATCCGGGGGGCCCAATGAACTCAACCCCAAGAAAGAGCTCTGTATTTTTTCTCTATTTATAGAGATTCAAATATATGCCAATTTTTAATTTTTAATGAGAAGAAAGAGAATGATATAAACACTTCTACATTGTGTTAGTTCTTAAAGGAAAATGAAGTCCAGGAGTGGTGATAAACAAAATATGAAACCCTCTGAACCTTCTAACGAGTGTGTCACGGTTATGGAGTGAGGCTCAGCCCTCATCACCACCAGGATTACCCCCCCACGCCCCCACCCTGCTACCAAGACATCTCTGTGGACCATGTTGCCAATTATCACTCTTTGTCTTGCTTCCTTTGCCTTTTAAACTTGCTGATTTAGAAATCCTTGTTAGCCCAGGAAGGCGATAGAGCTGAGGCTAGATCTCTTCTCCCAAACTCAGAGGGGATTGTTGATTTTTGAGTTTCCTTCTGGATTGCTGCCTTAGGTATTCTCTGGGATGTCATACAGAGATCTAATATTTTGGCTTAGTGCATTTGGGTTTCCACAGGCTGACGTTTTATGTAATTTTTTTGTTGTTTTTTGCAGCTAGTAAGAGATTGCTAGGTTAGGCTTAGCCATCTGAAATACAGTAAATCTGCAATAAAAACAGAAATGCTCTCAATCATTAATTTATCTAGCAGCATCTGTTTATTATTTAGCAAACAATTTATTAGGCTTAGCTCTGAGTATATAGAAGTAAACTGGATGTGTATCTTGCCCTCCAGGAGCTTGTAGCCAAATGTATACACAAATAAATGAACCTCGGTTTTTGTTATTGCTTCTTAGAAGTCTGTATTTGAAGGAACGAAGACGTTTAGAGGTGAAATTTGTGCTAAGTCTTGAAGTTGAGTATTCTTCAGGTGGGTAGAAGGATAAGGACATTTAGACAGAGAGAGCAGCCTGAGCAAAGCAGGAGGGCATGTAATGAGCCACAAATAGGTTGTAATATGTAAAGTCCTTAAAGGAGTGTCTGGTACATAATGAATGCCAGTAAATGATGATTCTTATTTCTAACAACATATATTCCCCCAGAATATATGTTAACTTACCGAATATCCTTTTTTTTTTTTTTCAGACATGTATTATCTCATCGATTTAACTTTTAATCTGAATTCTATCCAGAAGATCTGGAATGACCTCTGACTCTTTTGACTTGAAACCTTTTTTATGGATCTGCCTCCTCCTGGCTGAGAGGTTGGAGACATTGTTAAGCGTTCTGAACTTGGGGCAGTAAGAAGCCTTACCCGCAATCTCCTGGCTAATCAATGATAAAGACAGGCTAACCTCAAGGTCACCTGTTCCCAAAGGAGACCAAGAACAGGGACTCAAATTTCGTGGTTCCTGAGGTGCTGGTGGTGCTCTTGCCCAAAACAATTTAAACAAGTTTTCCTTTCTATTGAGTACATTATTTGAATGTGTATTTGTTGAGCAGTGACTTAGTTATTTCAGTGGAAATCGGTCCTTCTCTTCAAGGCACTTTCAGTATATTCGTGGTTGAGGAGTGGGGGTGGGAGTGAATAAGGGGCAGAAAAGACAGCTATGACCGTTTGTAGCAAAGGGAAAGAAAGAGAGGATGTATTTTAAATTTCTTTTCTTCATTTTATTTTATTTATTTACTTATTTATTTTTCTCTGACTTTTGGAGCCCTGTCAGCTGAGGCAGATTGGTATCTGCTTCCACGGCCTTAGGTTTTCCTTGACTTATGACTCAAAGCCGTAGGTTCCATTTTTGTTATTATATTCTGCATTCTGCTCCATTAGATCATAGGCTGAAATGTACGATTCTCTTGTTTATAGACTCTGACAGGGTGGGAGGAAGGGGGGTCCTCTCCAAGAGTCTCTAGGGAAGTCTCACGTGGAGATCCAGAAGGAAATTTCTGAAGCTACTTGGATATTCCTTCAGTGCCCTTAAAAGTCTCCCTGAAGAGGGGAGAACATGCTGTCATCTCCCAGACTTTTATCCTGGGAGATCAGGAGACAAAAGACCCCTGACGCATTTTCTGTTTGCTCCTGTGTGGCCCATACATGTGTAGATGTGCCCTCTTCTGGGAAGCCTGGGCTCACCTCAGCACTGAAACCACCAAACCGAACCCACTGCCTCTGAAAATAATTCAAAATAATTTAGTAAGATAGAGGTATGAGGAATATTTCCTCATTAACTGCTGCTCCCAGTGATCTAAAGCCAGATAGGATTTTAAATTTTTGAGTAAATCGACTTTGTTTACACATAACAATACTTGAGTTATTTTTTCAATGGGGAGTAAACAAATTCATGAAACTATGTTAATGCATCCCTGCCTAGGCATACCTGACTTGTGTAATACAAATAGTGGGTTTTAAAACTTTGGATCCGTAGGATATGCCCTGGACCTCTCTGAATAAGTGGTAGATTTTAGAAAGACAAGCAACCCACATAGTTGTTTGATATTTAGAGTATTTCCAGGGAACTGCAATTTAACAGCAATGTTTTTCATGTTCACAGGAAAAAAAAAATAAAGCTTGGTAAGTTAAGTATGGGACTAATAGGAAACTAATAGGGCTAAAAAAAAAAAGAAAAAAGAAAAAGAAATTGCAGTACCAGCCCTCTCTCTGACCTTATCTTGCTGCTGTGGGTCAGAAAAACTGAAGCTCTGGGGACTAAGGAGACTCCTATTATGCTGAATGGAAACATCATATTGACTTGTGTGTGTGTGTGTGTGTGTGTGTGTGTGTGTGCATCTTCTTTTTGTGGGGCGATAGTTAAACTGGGTCTTGAATCCAGGAGAGCTTCAAAGGGTATTTGGTGAACGAAGGGAATGTCTGCATAGTTTGATCTTTCACTAGCTGACACAGAAACTAGACATTTTAGGCTGAATTTGTATGATTCATTATTTAAAAACTTAGCTCCTTGGTGAAGAAATGAGGCAGGGGAACTTTGCGATGTTAGGTTAATTTTATGATGTTAGAGGCCTGTCACTACAACCAGCTTCATCTCTCCATAAGTCAAGGGTAAGGTGGATGGGCTCTCTCTCTCCCTCTCTCTCTCTCTCTCTCTCTCTCTCACACACACACACACACGGCATTTGGTGTCTATTTATGTGAGTGCATACTTGGTATGGCTGAATAAACACATGTGTTACAGGCAGAGAAAGCTTACCATGAGTAGAAAAGAATTGGGCATGCCTTACATTTTTGTATTGCTACTTTCCTTGGAATCCAGAAGCAGGACATCTGCAGTGTGTCAGGGAACGGAGACATTGGGACATGTCTGGTTGTGATATCATTAAATGACCAATGAATTAAAGTGAGGGGGGGGGATCAGAGTGTGGCGCTCTCTGCTTTACAGATAAGCTGATACTGCAGTGTGCGATCGTGCAGTCTCGCCAGGTTAGGAGTGAATGATCTGTTACTGATGAGAGGTAGTTGAAAAATAGTTCCACTTTAATTGTTTTATTGTCTACTTTGTATTATCAGGACTCGTGGGAGAGAAGAGTTATAGATAACAAAAGTGACATAACCCATGTGCCTAAGAAGCCTCTGTCAAAAAGCCTGAGATGCTTCTCTGGGAATATCACATTGCATTTGGCAAGAATCTCTCCTAGCATATCTGGAAAAATACACAGGAAAGCCCTATATGTACTTTTAACAGGAGGCCTACAGAGAGCAGTTTAATCAATAGGATAGCAAACAAATATTTAGAAATGAAAAAGCTTGCCAAAGCCCAGCCTTTGCAGTGTCCTCTGAATCATTCGTGGCCACGGGAGGTACAGGTGTGGTCTTAGCTCTGGAATTCTGTTAGGTGGCTGACTACTGTGCTCTTCCCGTGACACATTAACTCCTATGATGTGGTCATTGAGCAATGGACCCAGACATAAGAGGGACCTGGGCTCACAATCTGGCTTAATCCCATCACAGCTGCATGATGAAAATGGATTTCATCACTGTCTGAATTTCAGCTTTCTTACCTGTAAAATGGAACGAATATATCTCTCATATAGGGCCGATGTGAGATTTAAGGAGGTAGTAAAAGCTAGAAGCTTCATGCAGTGCCTGGTAAATACCCAGTGATTACTCAGTTTTATGGTTCTGATCACCCGTCACCAAATCTGTGATACCAACAATGATAAAATGGTCAGTGGATTTAATGCTAACATTTTGGGGGGAAATAGCTTAAGTGTGTTCTTTTAATTAATTTTTAACTGACAACCATTAGAATACACTAATCCATATGGTACGTGTTACATTTTTTAGGTTCAGGACCAATATTTAAGGCTAATCCTGCAAATACAGAGTCTGTAGGGTTTTTTTCTGAATCAATTTTGGCCATTAGGGATTACAGAGAACATCACCGTGACACTCTACCTTTCTTCACTCAGGCTTGTTATCTTGACATAGCGCCCTTAGGACTGACAGTATAATTTGAGATTTGTCAAAGAAGACCACAGAGTTTCCTTTTTTCCCTCCTTAATTGAATTACCTCTCACTGGAAGTTCAAAACTTCTTTTGAGAGAAGCCAGAGTCTTTTGACAATTTTCTAATGCTTGAAAGACAGTGCCTTGAGTCTGAGAGGATATGGACAATATTGATAGTCGGTTTGTTTATCTCTCGGTTATCATGGCTTTGGCCCTAATTGCTGCTGTATCACTGCTGCCTTCTGAGCTTGAAAATCTTTGTTAATTTTGAGAAATTTTCAACTTTTACTGACTTTATTTGAATTGCCTGGCATATGACAAGCAATCTGCTTACATAAAAAACTCATTGTCAGTGTTGCTTGTAGAGGACAATCTTAAAACATTTTAAGCAGCAACTGATGTTGTAAATCTGAGTTTCAAGCTGTGTGTGATGTTACCAATGAAAATTATTAACCAAAGGTGACTGTTGATTTACAGATATCCTGTGTGTGAGTCATGTTCATGGATGAGTAAGCAATGACAACAACCTCACAATTGTTTCTTTGTCCAGTTGATGACAAGTTGCTTTTGGCAGTCAGTGTAAGCTGTGTCCCAGTTTTGGAAAACAGCAAACATACAAAAAAAAAAAAAAAAAAAAACAGCGCGCCTTCGAAATCGAAAAGAATCAAGGAAAAATGACTATCTGTGGCACATCATAGTCTGTTCTATTATTATATATGACATTTCCTCAAATGCTCATCCTCCATGAGGAAAAAGCCCTGTGCTTTTCCCTTTGTGCTTCTGCAGGAACTCATTCTACTTGGTTTCTTTTCTGTTAGCAGATCCCCTGGAGGCTGATCTATTAACCTAATAGAGAACTTGAGCTTAGAGATGGTGCATCCCACTGGTATAGACCCAAGAAGGAATGACTCCTGTAAAAGCAGATGACAGCCTTAATGTCAGCCCTTGCAACCTGGTAGCTGCATGGCTTTGGTCAAGTCGGTGATCTCTTGGAGCCTCAGAATCCTCATCTATAAAACCGCTGTACTATACAGTTAAGTTTATTTCACCATAATATATACTAAGTTTAGATCTGACCTATATGCTCCATTCATCAATTACTTCTCCGGGTGCCAGCATATATGGTGCTCAAAATATTGCAGCTGAGGAGTATCACCAGAGAGTATCACAATGATTGCAAATAAACTTGCTACTTTGTAGTTTACAGAATATTTTATTAAATGATAGCTTCCTTAAGTTTTATAATAGTCCTGCAAGACAAACAGAGCAGTAATAACTTCATAATTGAAAGATGAAAAGGGGCTAACTCCCTCTGGCTCTCTTAGTGCAAGATCCACTACCTTTTTGGGTCACCAGAAGCCAGATTTGATATTGTTACCTATTTAAGTCACATTCTTTCACTATTAGTGATTTCTGAGTAAATGTAGTTTGTAGTTTGCTGTTGAACAGGAAGATACCCACATGTGTTGGTGTTATTTATGTCCAAGAAACTTTAAAAGGGCTTCGCGTAGAGTGAAGTAGGATGTTGAGGCCAGGGTTACTGGGCCAGAACAGGGCAAAGCAGAAGGTTGAAGCGTTGCAGATTGGGTTGTGGAAGAGCTGCGGGATTGTGGGTGAAAGAAGCGTGTGCAGAGACCGCTCTGATGGCCACAAGAATGGCACCCTGTGATTTGAAAACCTTCTTTTAAACCTCTGTGAGAGAATGATGCATCTGGGTATATTTTCTATTTCCCTGCTGTCTCCTAACCCTAAACTTTTTGTACCCCATGATCCAAGCATGATATCAGGCCTTGAGCCTGGATGAATTTCAGCCCTAGAATCACTAGTTGAGTTTCTGTGTGCCAAGTTCAAGCAGAGTGCAGGGTTTTTGGAATCCAGCTTTGGTGCATCCCATCCTGTAACTATGATATATGATAAAAGGGAAAATTACAGCCAAACTTGACCATGTTCAAAGCAAGGTGCTAGTGAAAGGATGGGACGGAAAATAAGTCCTAATGGATTAATGACTCATGATAAACGTTTTATTATAACAGCTTGTGAATGATTAGATAATTTTTACTTCCAAGAGTATAATTTAAATATTTTTGCTTGGACTATTACCAAGGTAAATAAATCACTCAAGTATCTAGTTAATACTGAAATCTTTATGTACAAAAATTTAAAAATAGGAGAGGTAATTTTTCTTGTAAATAATCAATATCCAATTTACTAACTGCTTACTTTTGATAATATTTACTGTTGGTTGAACCAAGACACTTAAAAAAAAAAAAGAATACTTTTAGTAGACCATGAAAGATATTCTACTTGATATCTATCCATTCAGCAAAATAAAAATAGAGCGGAGTGAAGATTTTTGGGGAAGTTGTACTTGTTGGTAGAAAGCAAATATTTAATGAAATATTTTACTCAAGTTTGTAAAAGTCTCCCTCATTATTCCAGGCCAGTTCTTCCCTCACTAACACCATGCTATTCCCACTGAGTCCTGCACGTGCCTGTCTGAGGCCAGAAATCAAACATGCTGTCCACTTGAGCTAATTTTCTGTCTCAGTATGCTAAGGTCAAATTATCTTGGACACCCTTATGAATTTGATTTATATCTTTTTAAAGGCCTGGAATCATATCACCTATTGATTTAAGCTTAAGATAAAAAATAAATGTTATCATAATTTAAAGTGTGGTTCATGTGCTTCTTCCGTCTGGATGAGTGATTTGGTTTTACTCATTTTTACTTAACTTTTAAAAAATTACTTTCAGACACAACTTCAGACACAACATATAAAAAATGACCATTTTTTCCTGACCCCATTTTTACAGTATTGTTTTCTTCGTAAGACATTTTAGAGCTTTAAAATGATGATGGGAAAACTCTACGAAGGACACATCTAGGAACAAAATATAATCCATCTTCTTTTGCTTTTGAGACAACCAAATCAAAATGCCTTTCATTGCACTTGCTATAAAGACTTTTAATGAACTAGTAGGTTGTGAAAGTCTCTTATAAATTCTAAAGTGTTTTAACAATGACAAATGATAGCATGTCTATGTGCTTTCCCGTTATTGAGATAATTGATAAGATGGTCTGTCATTACATTGGTTAGCACAGTGCATAGCATTTAAGAGGTGCTTTTTTTTTATTAGACACCTCTTTTCTTTGTTTTGTTCATATCTGCAAAACCCATCTGAAAAATAGTTATACTTTGTGACAATTTTTCTGGGCTACAAAACCCAGAATTTCATGTTCTTGCTCTCTTTTGACCAGAAATGTGATTTAAAAAAAAGAGGTTGGATTTGTCTGAAATTCACAACTATGTTCCATAAGGCTAAAGTTTTCATATGAAAGTTCTGTCTTATTCTTGAATGCAAAGATTTGCACAGTTAATTTGTAATTTATTTAAAAACCAAAATGTGCTTTGGAGACTGCATATTTTTATTCTAATTGGGTAACTATGTAAAAGGAAAAATCAAAAATATATAGACTTTTCCATTTATTCCAGTTTGCCTTTTGCTATAAAATTAGTTTTGTGAAAATAATATGTATTATATAAAGTTCTTAACACTAGGACACTATTTTATTTATAAAGCACATTTTATATTCTTAGCAGAATTTGATATCTAACATTTCTTTCATGTCATCACCCTTGAGTGAGGCAGATAGATGGAGACAGAAATGTGTGTGTGTGTGTGTGTGTGTGTGTGTATATGCACACATATGCATATATATATATATATATGTATATATATATATATGTAAGATTTTATTCATTTAGAGAAGGAGGAGGGAACAGGGTACAGGGAGAGGGAGAGAGAGAATCTCTCTCTCAAGCAGACTCCCTCTGAGCACAGAGCCTGATGTGGGGCTTGATCCCACAACTCTGAGATTATGACAGTGAGCTGGAATAAAGAGTTGGATGCTTAACTGACTGAGCCACCCAGGGGCACTAAGACAGAAATGCATATTAATTTAATATTCAAATATATATTTCTTGGAGTTAGAAGCTATATTCAATAGAAATCAGTCTGCCCTTTTAATGGTCTTCTCTGTGCGGCATTGTGAGAAGTGAATAATTGGAAAAAAATCCATGGACAATTCTCTGTTTCTCTAAGAAAGAGGAAGGGAGTTGGGTGGGGATCTCTGTTGGCATAATGAGGGCAAGGAGGTAGAAGGGGTGGTATCTGGCAGGATTTAAATTGATTGTTGAAAGTGAGGATTTGTAAGAGGAGTACATGGTGCAGAATGAAGCTGGCAAGGTAAACTGATAGATTAGGAGATGGTCTTGGTGCAAGGGACTGGCTGAAGTGACTTCAGTATCAGGATCAGGTGGCAGGGAGCAAATTCACAACATTTTAGAACAAAAATAAAATCAAGTGGGATCAAGTTTAGGGACCTGAGTATTCAACAAACACACACTAAAAATTTTCACTCCTTCACTGGAGAGCAAAGGACACATTGCACTTTCCACTTTCAGTGTTACTGGCTTTAGGAGATTGATACCGTATTGCATACAGTGCAGGTTTCCTATAAGAGAGAATCTTCTATATACTAAACACTGTGCTAGGCACTTTACCAACGTTATCTTAGTTCCGTCTCATAATGACCTTGTTTTTATGGGGCAGTGGGGAGTGCTCACCTTTTGAAGAGAGGAAACAAGATTTTAAGGGCTAAGAATACTGCTCAAGATTGCACTTCTCGTGGTTTTCAGATCCATGATTTGAATTGAAGACTGTTTGAAGCCAAAACTCAGAGTACTAAAAACGTAGTGGACATTTAAAATAGAACCTCAGTTCTTCTCCTAGGCCTCAAAACTGCTATTCTTTCTTCTAAAATCTGCTGTTGGCATGGTCACATTTAACCTGGCTTTATATGGAAGTTTTATTAGTACCACTTATAAAAGGTACTATGGTGTATTTTCTTATTTTGCAACATCAGTACTAAGTGTAGAACATTAATCCAGAAGAGAATTCTTATGGAAATGGAAAGAAGTGGGGTGGAAATTAGCTGTGTTTATGTGCATGCATCTGTTTATGTAAGATTTAATGTTCTCACTAAAATGCACATTGTCCCATTTGGTTCTGTTTTCCTAAGGCTTATGCTGGTATGAATGGAGTCTTTCATAGGATTGTGATTGGAGTGGTATTTACTGCGGCTTGGAAGAGAATCTGGACCACACATCTCGTTTAAAGAAAATTGATTTCTTTAAAATAAATACTTATCACAGATTCTCTACACAGGAAAATGATTGTCCACCATGCATGGTAAATTTTGTTTACTTTCCTGGAATCCTGCTTTCTCATCCAGTGAGCTAATCAGCCAAGCATATATAAACAGACTACCGTTCCCTGCACCTCCCTCCTCTTCTCTTATTGTTGTCATATGTGGCTGTAGCTTCCCCACAGAAGCTGGCCCAGCTTTTATTTCTTCTCCAAGATAATCATACATGTATGTATGTGCATAAATGTAGAAAATGATAGGCAGTTAAGGATTCCTTTCATTTGTAGAATTTTCTGCTCCATCCTCCTTACTTAAATGTCTTCCAAAGTTCCTAAATTGAAAAAAAAAAAAAATCTACCTTATTTTTAACTTCACCAAGTAAAGGATTTTCAAATGACTTGGAAGTCATTGCTTCTCTAGTGGCTTATAGAATGTCTGACTTTTTCTTCTGGGTAAGGGATATATGATAAACTCAATTTAATTTGATATTCTCTATGGTCTTCTCTAGCACCTAACATTCTTTGATGTGTTGATTCAGTGATTTCACATATTTTGGGTAATATTGCATGAATTATACTATTTTAGCAATGGAGTGTAGTCGTGAACAACAAATATTCTCCCTCATTAAGCTTGCACACCAGTAAGGCGAGATGGATAATAAGCATGTGAACAAATACGCAGACAAATACACAGATATTAGAAATACTAGGTCAGATTCTCTGCTGCAGAGAGAAGAAAAACACAGTATGGAGCATAGAGAGTTGGGGTTACTTTTTTAGATTGGATGGTCAGAGAAAATGTTTCTGATAAGATGCCTTTGTACATCTGAATATTCCTGTTGAATGTCCAATAAAGTGCATGACCTGGAGGAAGTAAAGTATTAAGCTCTGCATATATTCAGGAGATGAACACTGTTGACAGAGGGGAGGCAAAGATAAGAGAGTGGTTATTGAGTTTAAGAAGCAGCAGGGCATGCTGTGTGAAACAAAGCAAGGAGTGGAGAGAAGTAGCTGGTGCTCACATTGCTTGGGGTTTTTAAGGCCATAGCAAGGACTTTAGGAAGCCATTGGAGGGTTTTAATCAAGGAGTATCAGGGTCATGGTACTGTACACCAAAGAATTGATTTTACTGCAGGATAATTTAAAAGACAAACTTTAAATATAATTTCAAAGGATCTCTTTGCCCATTTTGTGGAAAATATAGGTTTGGAGTCAAGGTAGAAGCAAGGAATTCTCCTAGGAGGCTTTGGCAGTAACTGGGTGCATGATGATAATAGCTGGAATTAGAGTGGCTGCAAGTAATTAGATACTAGAAATAAAATAATTTTCTGGCAGACTGGACATAAAGCACCAAAAAAAGGGAGGAGTCAGGATGACTTTAGTTTTATGAGGGATGGGAGATGAGGTGAGCTGGAATTGCCTGGAGAATGGAATTGCCATTCACTAAGTTGGCGAAGACTTCAGGAGGAACTGGGCTGTATGGAACGGACAGGCTAAGCTTGATGTTTCTCTTGGACATCCAGTGAGGGTGTTGGGGAAACAGTTGGGGTCTGGAATTCAGTGGAGAAGTCCTCAGTGGAGATACACTTTGGAAATCATCCACACATAGATAGAATTGAATCCTGTGTGTCTGGACAGAGCTATCGAGTAAGAGAATAAATAAAAAGAGATGGGTTCTGAAGACCGAACTTTCAGACACTTCGGTATTTAGAAATTGGGGATGTGGGGATGGATAAATTAAGGAGACTAAAGAAGATTCAGCCAGTGAGCAAGTAAGTTTTTTGGTGACATTAAAAATAGCTGTTTTGGTTGATTGTGGGGACAGTAGCCTGACTTTAATGACTCAAGGAAAAACTGGAGGAGAGGAAATAGAGACACAGATTACAACTATTTTTTTTCCTAAGGGTTTTGCTATAAAGAGAAGGACAGAAATATGGCTATAGCTGGAGGAGGACATGGGACAAGGGATGTGTTTGGTTCTTTTAAAATTTATTTTATTTTTAAATAAAGATTTTAAAGATTTATTTATTATATATAGAGAGAGAGCACAAGTGAGCAGTGGGAGAGGTAGAGGGAGAGGGAGGGAGAGAAATCTTCAAGCAGATTCCCTGCTGAGAAGGGACCCCAAAGTAGGGCTCAATCCCAGGATCCTGAGGTTGTGACCTGAGCCAAAATCAAGAGTAGGACGCTTAACCAACTGAACCAGTCACTGCCCTCAATTTTTTTCTTTTTAATAAGGGGATGCTTTTTATCTTATATGGTGACTGGAAGGGTTCAGGAGAGTATGGCAGCAGGTAGAGATTTACAATTGTGCTTTTTTACAAAATATTCCTATTGAATGTCCAATAAAACAGATGTATTTTGGCATTTGGGCACCTCTTGGTCCATGGGTGGATGGGAATTCCCTTTACACTTTGTAACAGAGTCAGCACCATGACAGAAGCTCACCCATCACTCCATTTGCTAAACTAATAAAGAGGCAATCAAAGGCCTGTGTGTTCACAAGGTAGGTTAGTACGATCAGAAACGTGATTTATGTACCACAGTGAGCCACAATATTAAAAGGTCACAAATAACATTTCCCTATTGTATCTACTTTCTACATATTCTAAGGCCCTCTGTTTCTGGCTTCTTTTAGGGAATCCGTTTGTGAGCAGTTGTGGCAAACCATGATTCCTAACCCATGGGGTGGTGGATTCCAGGTGTAGGGATTAAAGGAGGATGTTGAGAGTTTCACAAGGAGAACTAGCTTTGAGTCTTCCTGAGCAGGAATCCCTGCCAAACTAGCAGGACAGTGCCCCTTCCTGCTGGAATGTTCTAAGACTTCCTTCTAGCACTGTGTTTCTGTGATTACAAGATAGATTTGCAACAACAGTGAGAAATCAGTTTTCCTTTCCAGCCCTCACGAATAAACACAGCTCTGTTCTCTTCTACTTTGGGTATACTGTGACTATCAGATTGTTCCTCAGGAAATTTAGCCCTGTTTGACTTTCATCTTCTTTCAATGTCTCCTTTGCTTCACTTATCATATCCAAAAGAATGTTCAAGTGCCTTCAGTCATGTGGTGTTCTGCTGATTAAAGGGATTTGTAATGCTATTATCAGAGGCTAAACCAAACTTTACTTTTACTCAATCTGTATCAGAAAACAGGTGTTGTGTATGTTTGTGTATGTGTGTTGGGAGAATGTTAGAAGTATATTTGGATTGATAAAAATTGTCCTTGCAAATATTAGAAGCTCTTGTTTTTGTAGAAATAGCTATTTTTTCATTACAATAGGCTGAGCAGGGACTCTATGGGGCATTGTTATGATACTTAAATGATTCACGTGCACAAAAAGTTTAAAACTGCATTTCTCTACATTCTTAATTCATTTCTGCACTGGATATTGGTAAGAATGGCCATGAAAAATGGTTTCAAGTGAGTCAGTGGTCAGTAGCACTAGAAGGATTTCTGGCCAATGGAGGCTGCAGGGTGGAAAGAGCAATGACACAAAGATGGTCTCTTCCTGGTTTGTCAAAAACAACACCAGCAAAATAGTAATTCATGTGCTTACCTTAGAAAAAAAGATGACAAGGGGCTATTTTTATTATCAATTAGGGAGCACTAATATGTAAAGCCTAATCATGGAGATATTTAGGGAACTAGGAATCTCCCTAAAAGTGGCCTTTTGCAGCATTTGGGCTAATCCCAATGTTTTCTTTTGATTACTTTGGGTATCATTTAGTCCACTTACTGTATCATCTTATAATTGCTCTGAAGAGTTTTTCATCATGATAGTAGTCACGTTCTCTCATTGTTTGACACAGAGTATAAAGAAAAAAAAGTATTTAAAATGTCAGGCTACTTTGGTATGGTCTACCACAAAGGAGGGAGCAGATGTTTTTAAATAAACATCAGCCCTGGTTGTGCGTTAAGACACTGAGAGAGCCTTTTTCAGAAGCACGGGAAGCTTATGAATTTAGAGGAGGCTTAAATACTGTACTTTCACATAAAACCATAAAAAGTTGGCAGAAGTATCAGGGGCCAATGAATGGGCATAGAGTTGAACATGTTATAACTCAGATTACCAATAAAAATGTCAGCCTCAAATCTGAAGTGAATCGTTTTGTAATTCAGAACTGAAAGCATTTTTTTAATTGCTTTCAAATGGAAAAACTTCATATAATTTAAGAAAATTTATCTACTTTATTATCAAGAAGGCTATTATTGCAGTAAAGGGAAATGGAGGATTTAAATGTCATTCCTAGCATCTAATTTCCCAGCTCTTTTATTGGGATGTTATTAAAACAAAACCAAATGGAATTCGCTACATCCATAAAAGCCAGCCAAGCAAAAGAGTTAATCTGAGCACCGTAGAATCATTAAATGTGGCCCGTGGCTGTAGCTTGGCTGGTGTGGGGTGAGATGTGCCCTGGGAAGCAGGTGCGATATGTCAGGAGCAGTGTTTTGGCATTCTATAGTTTGTGGAGCCTAAAGAGCAGCTGGATTCAGGGAGAGGCATGGCAGGCACTGTGACTGTCTTTGTACCCAAGGGATCAATTTCATCCTTTAACATACATTGTGGGTCAGCTAAAGACTTTGAAACAAATGGTGGTAAGGTTGGGCTGAGAGGAGAGGTCTTTTCCTCTGCCGTATAGCAGTTCCAATAACTTGCTAAGTGGGTCCCTGGGTCTGGTGTGCTTTCTGTGAAGCTATGGAGAGAGATTCTAGGGTCGGCAGGATCAAAACAACCTGTAAATGGTGGTACTCTGATATGAAGTGCCATATAAAGGAGATAAAGAGGGAGCTGTGATTGTGAGAAGGGACCTGTACCTACTGGGAAGGCATGAAAAGAGAGAGAAACATTTTCTGCACGTGTTTGATGTGCTGGGTGTTGCTTCATTTGCTTTAATAGTAGCAGTAGTCATAGTTTGCCGAGAACTTATCCTCCAGCCACGCTAAACACTTTGCATACATTATTTCATTTACAATAATCTCCTGAAGTAGTCTTCCCACCTCGCAGGGGATTCTAAAATCCAAGTTTGTTCTATTCTTTCTTTTTAGTAAAAATTGTATATGTTCAAGGTATACAACTTGATTGTTTAATATGCATGTACATGGTGAAATGATTACTGTGGTCAGGCTAGTGAACACATCTCCTCTCACAGTTAGCATATTGTGTGTGTGTGTGTGTACACGTGTGTATGTTATGAGAGCACATGAAATTGATTCTTTTAGTAAATTGTGCCAGGATTCAATATGGTCATCATACTGTACATTAGATCTCCAGACTTAACCATCCTACATCACTGTGACTCCTTACCCTTTGACCAACATCTCCCTGTCTCTTCCACCCCCTGCCCCTGGAAACTACTCTTCTACTTTCTTCTTCTATGTATTTGACTTTTTAAAATTCCACATATATGTGGATCATGCAGTTTTTCTGGTCTGTGTCTGACTTATTTCAATACTGTACTCCACGTTCATTCATATTTTTGCAAATGGCAGGATCTCCTTTTATAAAGCTGAATAATGTTCCAGTGTATTTGGAAGCCACAATTTCTTTTTACATCCATTGATGAACACCTACACTGTTTTCATATCTTGGCTATTGCAAATAATTTTGCAATGAACAAGGGAGCTGCCTCTTCAAGATATCAATTTCATTTCCTATGAGTGAATATGCAGAAGAAAAATTTCTAGCTTATATGGTGGTTCTGTTTCTTGAGGAACATCCATACTGTTCTCCATATTGGCTTACCAATTTACATTCCCAATGACCATATACAAAGGTTCTCTTTTCTCTACATTCTTGCCAGCATTTGTCATCTCTTCTTTTTTTGATACTAGTCATCCTAACAGCGTGAGATGATATCCATTGTGGTTTTGATTTGCGCTTCCCTGATGATTAGTGATGTTGATTACCTTTTCAAGTAACTACTGGCCATTTGTATGTCTTCTTTGGAAGAATGTCTCTTTGGGTCCTTTGTCAGTTTTTTTAATTGTTTTGTTGTTATTGTTATTGAGTTGTAGGAGTTTCTTCTGTATTTTGAATATTAACTCTTTATCAGGTACATGGTTTGCAAATACATTTTTCCCAATCTGTAGGCTTGTTTTTCATTCTTTTGATTATTTCCTTTGCTACTCAATATTCTATTCTTTCTATTTCTTGTTTCACACTCTCTTTCACAGTGGCATGTGTTTCATGGAGCATGTAATGCCAACTTGATTTCCTATGAAAGGAAACGTTACTCACAGTTTCAAAATATTATGAACATATGTTATAACCTGTACTAAGCAATCACAAGCCTACAATTGTATAGGTAGGTTGCACAGAAATTAGGTGATGAGTTCAAAGGTGAAGTCCCATCCTTGTCTATAATGGAGCATATCATGTATATTAACCTAAGCTCTGACCTGAGAATTATGCCATCCTCTTCTGGATGTTCTGCCTGTGTTCTGTATGCCACATTTCACCTGAAAAAGAGAAGATAGATGCCATTGTGAGTGAATCTGTCAGGTTCTTGGAAACCACATTATAGAATTACCGAAAGGAACTTCAGAAATCATTAATCTAGTCCCCTCATTTACTAAAAAGGAAACTGAGGCTCAGAAAGGAGCTATAACTAGATGGTGAGCTCTTTAAAAATGGAGGCTATCCCTTAGTCTCCTTTGCAGCCCTAGCAGGCATGTAATGCCTGAGATGAAGTACGTTCTCAAGAACATGCAGCTTGAGTGATACATGCTTGGTATCTCAGGAAAGTGTTAAGATAAATACGTATCATTAAATCCCACACAAAATATTTTTCCGATTCTCCAACAAGCCATACTCACCTGTGGAATCCTACAAAAGGCACCCAACATTGCAGTTGGGTTATAAATGCTTAGAAATGCCCAGAACCTCCGGTTGATACCATTTTAATAAGCCCACAGAGTGTACTGGGGAAATTTAATCACACTGACATCTACCTCTGGGACCCCAGGGCTTGTGAAATGTTCTAACAAAGTTCTACTTAGCATACTGATACGGATTTGCTTGTTTATTTTAATGAATCTCCAGAAAAAAAAAATATATATATATATATCTTTGGAAAGACCTCCTATTCAAAGTACAGTATTTATTGCTTTTTCTTCCGAGACATCTGGAATATAGCTGGAAATTTTGGACCCCTACCATCTTAGGGTTTTTTTTTCCCCTTTGGGGTGAAAGCCAAATTATAACAATTTGGGATTTCTGGAAGTAATAATATTATTTTACGGTAGGAGTTTTGTGCCCATTTCAGACTATAATTTCAAATTCTTTTTTCACACTCAAGGGTACAGTGATGAATGGTACCAGCTGTGTAATTGTACTTATGGAGTTCCTCAGTAGACAGCAGTGTAATAATATGAAGCCCCAGTCCTAATGGTAGTCGAGGCTTGGCAACGTTCCGTTTCTGCATAAGCTTTTTTCATCACTATATTGCAGCACCCCCGAGCTGCAGAGATATTCCCAATTTCAAATCAGAAGGTAGGTGACTTTCCTACCCATGTGACCTGAACATCTAGGCTGGGAGCTTCAGGCAGTTTGAGGAATTGTCCAGACTTTACCATTGTGGACAGAGATTGACCTTACTTTTCATCTTCCTGGGGGACCTTTCATCCCTCACCCAGTTGATCCTTTCCTGTCCCCTTCAGAACACAACACATTTAATAGCTAATTATCTTGGGGAAAAGAGCTGCCCTAGTTGAGGATCTTTCAGATAAGTTTTGGCAAGGTCCTATTCAGGAGGATGGCCCAGGGAGTCACCTACTGTAGCACAAGAATCAGCATACAAGCTCTTAGGCACACAACTACATAGTGGAAGCTGCTGGGGTCACAGCAAGGGGATGGCACAGCAGAAATGTGCAAGTCCTCCTTCTGAGCCAGGCAGAAGTGACAGACTGGCAGGCTGCAGGCTGGACCTGGCCTCGGGGTGTTTAGCTTGGCTGGTACAGCAGGGGCCCACACAGTGTTCTACATTTGCATGATTAAATGACAAAAATGGGGGAGGAATTTCACATAAATGTAAGAATTTCCAAACTCCCTTTGAAAAATACTTGGGCAACACTTGGCCCTGAGCTCCCCCCATACCTTAGAAAGGCTATAAAACAGCAGTTTTTGCCCTCTTTTAGAGAAGCCCAGTGGCTTCCAGTTTTCCCTAATCCCTTGAACTCCCTGCTTTTCCCCAAACAGAAGTCTTATCACCTCTTCTTAGACAGCACTGGCATTTAAGTTTCTGCAGGGGCTCTGTAAACATTTGAGTTTGTTGAGCAGGACTGTACTTCCCACCTAATGTGTAAGGACTTGGGCTGAAAACGTGTTCCTAAGGGAATGGCAAAGTGGTCTCTTTTTCCCCAATGACTTCGGGAGTCACCTGATTAAATATCACAGACAGAACTCTTACCTCATGAAGAATATCGTGTTGTTTGAATTTTTAAGCAACTTTATATGCTGTCAGGTAAAATAATGAAGACAAAGTCTCTTTTTATACTTTGTTAATGCATTCATTAATTCACCCAACAAATATTCACTGCATGTAACTTCAGAAAAGGTTTTCCAAAATCCTAGTCAAGAAATAAGTGTTGCCAGCCAGTACAGAAATCTTTCCTATTTCTATTCCTATCTCAACTTCTTCCCCCATGCCCCTAAACAAACTAAGTATTCATCTGATTTTTAGGATAACCCATTTTTTGTATTACTTTATAGTTTAAAACTCACACATACGTATTTCTAGATATTCTTGTTTAGTCTTTCTCTTTAAAACATTTTTTTTTAATATAGCTTGTAAGCATCTTTTAGTCTATAAGGTCTCCCTCCAGCCCTATCTTTTCCCACAGTCTGTCATGTGACACATATTCATTCATTCATTCATTCATTCATTCATTATTTGCAATTGCACAGACATGGTATAATTCAACAGGTTCCTCTGTCCTCTGTTTTCCTGCAAATTGATTTCTGAATCCAGAGGCTTAATCAGAACTTTTTTGATCTCCATGTGTTTTGTGAGATTTCTTTATGTCTTATTTTCTTCATATTTTGATTTTGTCTCTTTTATCATCACAATATCTGATTTCTTGTTGTTGGGTGTGTTGGTAGCCGTTGATCCTTATATTAACTTCTATCGCTTTATAACAAAGTGTGATGGATTTAATCATTTAAGACAAAACCCACCTATTAGCTCACAGCTCTGTAGGTCAGAAGTCTAGTGCACTGTGGTTTTTCAGCTCAGGGTGTCACAAAACTGAAATCAGGATACCTGCCAGGTTGAGCTCTCATCTGGAAACTCTGGGAAAGAATCCACATCCACAGTCATTCAGTTTTTGGTAGAATTCTTGTCTGTCTTCTTGCCGCCCATTGCCTTGGAATTGTTGGTAAGTCCTGGAGTTCTCTAGGACTCTGAGTTTTTCCATGAGGCCCCCAACCTTCTCAGCATCAGAGACCCTCCCTTGTTTTGAATCCCTCTCATGTTTCCAGTCTCACTGACAGCCTCTTCTGAGGACACCAGTGAAAGAAAATTCTTTGCTTTTAAAGAGTCCATTTGATTAAGTTAGGTCCACTTACATAATTTTTCTATTTTATAACTACTTGATCAGTGAGCTTAATTACATCTGCATCTTTTGCCAGGTAAAATAGTAAAACTAGACTTCTGCTTTTTGGTTCCACATGTAAGGAATTTGGAAGCTGCCATTTCATCCTAACAACGTACAAAGCTGAACAAATAGAAAAATCAACAGCTCTTCTTGGATCCATAGAGAGGGGAAGACACAGGGCAAACTACTGCCCCCAAGATTGGAGAGACAGGTGAATATAGGGAGTCAAGTTTACCAGAGAGACACTCACAAGAGGACCAGGGCAGGGTTAGGAAAAACTGAATGATGATTTATGCATCATTAAGCTCAGTGTGGATAACTCTGAAAGTTAAAAACTCCAGGGGGATCCAGGTGTAGGGGGTCTCCACAATATTGTGAGATCTATCTCAAGCAGCAAAACCAGATTCCTATAGTAAATATCGGAGGAAAATTCCCTCAGGCTTCCAGCGCGGGGAGAGTGAAAGGAACCATTTTGAATTCGGCCAGAGCAGTCAATTCTTCTTAACAAAACCTGCCCTCAGAGAAACTAGCTAATGAGATCCTGATCTCCCGGTGTATTATCAGAGCCTAACTGATCTAAGGAAGTAGAATAGCCAACTCCAGTCAGCTCTACCCTTCCACCTGGGAGAGAGGAAATGCCCAATTCAGCTAAGTCTAGGCATCTTGTCCCACCTAAGCAAGGGGTAGGGGGAGGAAAACTGAAAAATATTTGTGAAGCTTACAGCCTAGAGGCATAGGATCACTGAAGGACAGACCTAGTCACCGGACTACAGAATTCTCCCCCCGCCACTCCACCTCACCAACATAGCACTAAAGTCCTACTTACAGCAGTTTCTTTAACACAGTATGTCATGTCTAGCCGTGAAGGAAAAGTGATGACATACCAAATTAAAACAAACAAACAAACAAACAAAAAAAAAACACAATTTGAAGAGAAAAGGTGAATATCAGAATGATATATGACAGGGATTTTGTCATTATCAGACGTGGAATTGAAAACAACTGTAATTGTTTAAATTGAAATATAGTTGACATACAATGTTATATTTGTTTCAGGTATACAACATAGTGATTTGACAACTCTACACATTATGCTATGTTTACCCCAAGTGTAGCTACCATTGTCACCATACAGCGCCATTACAATGCCATTAACTATATCCCCTGTGCTGTCCTTTCAGTCCTGTGACTTATTCATTCCATAACTGGAAGCCTGCATTTCCCACTCAGCCCTTTTTTTCCTGTCCCTCACCCCCTTCCCTCTGGCAGCTACCAGCTTGTCCTCTATATTTATGGGTCTGCTTCTGCTTTTTCTATTAATTAATTTGTTTGTTTTGTTTTTTGGATTTCACATATAAGTGAAATCATATGGTATTTGTCTTTCTCTGACTAACTTATTTCACTTAGTACAATACCCTGTAGGTCCATACACGTTGTAAGTGGCAAGATCTTATTCTTTCTTTTTTAATGGCTGAGTAATATTCCTGCAACACATCCTCTTTATCCATTTACCCAGTGATGGACACTTAAGTTGCATCTATAATTTGGCTATTGTAAATAATGCTACCATAAACATGGGGGGGTATAAATCTTTTCATATTAATCATTTTTGTTTCTTTGGGCAAATATCATAATGGAATTAATAAATTGTATGATACTTCTATTTTTCACTTTTTGAGGGACCTCCATATTGTTTTCCACCATGGTTGCACAAATTTACATTCCCACCAATAATATGAATAGGGTTCCTTTATCTCCACATTGCCAGTGGTTGTTATTTCTTGTCCTTTTGGTACTACTTATTCTGACAGACATAAGGTGTTATCTAGTTGTTGTTTTGATTTGCAGTTCCTTGACGATTAATGATGTTGAGCATCTTTTCATGTGTCTATTGGCAATCTGCATGCCTTTCTAGGAAAAAATGCCTATTCAGGTCCTCTGCCCATTTTTTATCAGATTACCTGTGGGTCTGTGAGTGTGTGTGTGTGTGTTGGGTTGTGTAACTTCTTTATATATTTTGGTTATTAATCCATTATCAGATATATAATTTGCAAATATCCTCTCCCATATAGTAGATTGCCTTTTCATTTTGTTGATGGTTTCCTGTGCTGTGAAAAAGGCTTTTATTTTGGTATAGTCCCAAAAGTTTATTTTTGCTTTCGGTTCCCTTGCCGGAGGAGACCAATCTAGAAAAATGTTGTTAAGGCCAGTGTCGAAGAGATTAATGCCTGTGTTTTCTCCTGTGAGTTTTATGGTTTCATGTTTCACATTGAAGTCTTAAATCCATTTTTAGTTTATTTTCGTATATGGTGTAAAAATGTGGTCCAGTTTCATTCTTTTGCATGTAGCTGTCCAGTTTCCCCAGAACCATTTACTGGTGACTGTGCTTTCCCCCATTGTGTATTTTTCCCTTCTTTTTTGGTATTAAATGACAATAAGCATAGACTTATTTCTGGGCTCTCTATTGTGTTATATTGATCTATATGTTTATTTTTGTACAAGTACCATACTGTTTGGATTATGAAAGCTTTAAAATATCTATGATTAATATGCTAAGGGATCTAATGGATAAAACAAACAGCATGTAAGCACAGATGGGCAATATAAATAGAGAGATGGAAACCCTGAGATACAACCAAGAAGAGATGTTAGAGATAACAAAACAAAATGAAACAAAAATAAAAACATTGAAGCAGAAGTGAGGAATGCCTTTGATGGTCTTATTAGTAGACTGCACATGGCTGAGAAAATTATCTCTAAGCAAGAAGATTTATTAATAGAATCTCAAAAACTGAATAACAAAGAAAACCAAGGCTGAAACTAAAAAACAAAAACAACAATAAAACAACAACAACAAAAAAGAAAGAAAGAAAGAAAGAAAGAAAGAAAGAAAGAAAGAAAGAAAGAAAATAACACATACTAAAACAAAATATTCAAAGACAGGGTTTACTACAAAAGATGTAAAATACACATAATGGGAATACCAGAGGAGAAAAAGAGATAAAGGAATAGAATAAATATTTGAAACAATAATGACAAGGAATTTCTCCCAAATTAATGTCAGATACCAAACCAAAGATCCAGGAAGATCAGAGAGAGCATCAAGCATTGTAAATGCAGACAAACAAACAAAATCACTATAACCAGGTATATAATTTCCAAAGTACAGAAAACCAAAGAAAAAGAAAAAAAAAAAACAAAACTGAAGCTGGGCTTGAGGGGGAGACCCTTACCTATAAAAGAATAGAAATAAGAATTACATCTAACTTCTCTTCAGAAATAACACAAACAAGAAGAGAGAGTGAGGTGAAATATTTAAAGCATTGAGTGAAAAAAATCATCAATCTAGAATTCTGTACCCAGAAAAATTATCCTTCAAAGTGAAGGAGAAATAAATACTTTGTTAAACAAAGAAAAAATGAGAGAATGTTTTCCAGGATATCTGCCTTCCATGAAATGTTAAAAGAAGTTCTTTAGGTATAAGGAAGATAATATAAATCAGAAAGTCAGATCTACATGTAGATAGAAAGAGCATTGAAGAAGGAATAAGTGAAAGTGCAATAGAAACTTTTATTTTTCTTACTCTTAATAGATCCAAGGTAGCAGTTTGTTAAAAATAATAATAGTAACAATGTATTTGATTATGTATGTTTATGTATATATCATATATATGCTTATGTATAAGTGAAATGAATGACAGCAATGATACAAGGGATGGGAGGAAAAAACTAGGGTTAATTTGTTTCTTTAAGGTATTCATACTATCCATGAATTGCTATAGTGTTATTTGAAAGAGGAATTGGATTACTTGTAAATATATATTGAACACACTAGGGCAACCTACTAAAAAAAGGAGGAAAAGGAGTATGCTGGCAAAGGAGAGAGAATGGAGTAATAAAATGTGCAAATAAAACCATAAAAAACATAGAGTGAAAGAGTGGAAAACAAAACTAGGAACAAGGAAACAAGAAACAAGAAAACACTAACAAATATGATAGGTATGAATCTATCTATATTAGAATATTAGAATGCCCATGCTCTACATGTACCAGTTAAAAGACAGAGGTTATCAGAGTAAATAAAAAATGTGATCCAACTGTATACAGTGTACAGAAAACCCATTTTAGATATAAAGGCCCATAAAAATTAAAAGCAAATGGATAGAGAAAAATACACCATGCTAACACTAATTAAACGAAAGCAGGAGTTCATATATTTGTACCTATATTAATTTCAAACAGAAAAGACTTCAAAGAAAGGAAAGTTATCATGTATAACAATGGGCACTACATTGATAAATGCATCAGTTCTCCAAGATGACTTACTAGTTCTTAATGTGTATATGCCTAACAACAGTACATCAAAGTATGTGAGGAAAAAAACTGATAAAATTGCAAGGAGAAATACATGAATTGACTATCATATTTAAAGACTTCAACACCCCCCCCCCCACAAAATTGGACAGATCTAGCAGGCAGAAAATCTGTAAGCATATAATCATACTAACCAATACCATTAATGAATAGGGTCCAATTGACATCTATTGACTACTTTATCCAAGAAAAACAGAATATCATTTTTCCCCCAACCCCACATGGAATATTCATGAAGATAGAACAAATTAGGGGCCATAAAAACAACACATTTAAAAGAATAGAAATGGTTGGCTTTAGACTACAATGGAATTAAACTAGAAATCAAGAAGAGAGAAATAACTAGACAATATGTGGAGATTAAATAATACATATATCAAAGAAAATACATTTTAAAGTATTTTGGAAAACAGTAAAAATGAAAATACAGCTTATTAAAATTTGTGCTCTGCAACAAAAATAGTGCCTATATGGAAATTTATAGCATCAAATGCATAGATTAGAAAATAAGAAAGATCTAAAATCAACAATCTAAGTTTTTAATTGGGAAACTAGAAAATGAAGAGCAAATTAAATCCAAAGTGAGTGGAAGAAAAGAAATAGAATCAAAGCAGAAATCAATGAAATTGAAAATAAGAAATCACTAGAGAAAATCAACAAAACCAAAAGCTGGTTTATTGAAAAGATCAATAACATTGAGATGACACAAATTACTAATATCAGAAATGAAAGATGGCATGCACATCACTAGAACCCCTGAAAATTAAAATTATGAGAAAGGAATACTCCTGAACAACCCTATACCCACACACTAGATGAAATCTAGATGAAACATACCAATTCCTTGAAAGATACATTCTGCCAAAGGTCTCAGAAGAAGAAATTGGTGATCCAAATAGGCCTATATTAGAGAAATTGAAACATTCATTATTACAGTTCAAAAACAGAAAGCACTAAGCCCATATGGGTTCATTGGTGAATTCTACCAAACATTTGAGGAAGAAATTACATCAGCTTTCTATACTCTCTTTCAGAAGATAGAAGCAGAGAGAATATTTCCTAACTCATTCTATGAGGCCAGCATTACTCTAATACCAAAACCAGACAAAGATGTTACAAGAAAACCACAGATCAATATCCCTCATGAATATAGATGCAAAGATTCTCAACAAAATTTTAACAAATTGAATCCAAAAAAGTATGAAAAGAATTATAAACAGTGACTAAGGAGAATTTATCCAGGTATGCAAGGCTGGCCCATTTGAAAATCAGTTATTGGGGGCACCTGGGTGGCTCAGTCGTTAAGCATCTGCCTTTGGTTCTGGTCATGATCACAGAGTCCTGGGATCCGATCAAACCTTGCTTTGGGCTCCCTGCTCTGCAGGAACCCTGCTTCTCCCTCTCCTGCTTCCCCTTCTTGTGTTCCCTCTCTTACTGTCTTTATCTCTCTGTCAAATAAATAAATAAAACAAACAAACAAAAAAAAGAGCACTTACACTATTAGTGGATAGCACTACATGCTATTAAAAAAGTCTTTGCTGGGGCGCCTGGGTGGCTCAGTGGGTTAAGCCGCTGCCTTTGGCTCAGGTCATGATCTCAGGGTCCTGGGATTGAGTCCCGCATCGGGCTCTCTGCTCAGCAGGGAGCCTGCTTCCCTCTCTCTCTCTCTGCCTGCCTCTCCATCTACTTATGATTTCTGTCTGTCAAATAAATAAATAAAATCTTAAAAAAAAATGTCTTTGTTATGAAGCTGGTAATCATTTAAAATAGATTTGTAGTTTATTAAACAATTACATTTGCATATTTTGAAAAAAATAATTTTTCATATATATACAATCCATATTATTTATTCAGTCAATAGACAGTGGTTGATGTATATTTGTATTTGCAGTCTGTGGGTTATGAACACTGAGCTATAAAGAGCTATAAAGAGACCATCTACCAGAATGCTTTATTCCTACACCATTGATTGAAATATAAATGAAAAAAATGGAAATTCAGGAAACAGTGACTCACTACTATTATTTAAAGTTATTTTGCAGAGATAGTCTTAATAGAGTTTCATTTAGATGTACTATTCTTCTATTGGACATTAAGGCTGAGTCCACTTGACTGGCTATCTTAAGTAACCCTGCAATGAACATGTTTGGGAACAATGCTTTGTCCAAATCTCTGATTATTTTCTTAGAACAGAGTCCCATTTATAAATGTGTGGATCAGTGGTATGAAAAAGTCCATTGTACTTTATACAAATTGCCTTTTAGTAGGTTTATTTTAGTAATGCATTTTATTCCCACCAATGATGTATGAATATGAAGTATATAAATGCCTTCATATTTTGCTAATATTTATTACATTTTTTTACATTTATAGAATGCCCTCTCATATCATATCTCATTTAGTCCTCCAAGAAATCAGTGAAGTTTAATATCATTCCCATTTTACATAAAAAGAATCTAAGGAACCAGGAAATTAAATTAAATGATTTTCCCAAGACTTATGCTAATAGGTATTATGACAGAGACTGGCTTTTTGAAGACTGTCATTTTCCCTTAAACTACACTACTAAAGAGATATGATTAGAGATCTGGGTCTCTCTCTTTCACACTTAACTCTATCTTCTCTGGATTTATTGATTCTTTTTTATATATTGTGACTGATAACTCTATCAACTGAATTGTATCATAAATGTGTGTGTGTGTTTAATTTAGAAGGTTAGCTCTAAGACTGAAATCTTAAAATTCAAACTATGTTAGTTCTAAAGCATTACTGATCCAGAATCATTAGGGTGTTTCCTTCTAGTTGCCATTAGCTTGATTATTATTTATTCAGACTTTTCCAAAAATTGAGTCATGTGCACCCTTCTCTCTTCTTCCTCATTACCCGCTTCTCCCCACCCCTCACACATACTTCTCACCAGTCTTTCCTAAGGGATAAATCACATTATTTTTTGGCAATTTTTTTGTAAGGGAGAATTTAGCACAACATTGAGATTTATTCTGTTTAAACTGAGCTGGTCCTAATTCTCTTTATTTGGTTGCACCAAATGGCTAGGTTAACTCGCTTAGACATTGCCAGAAATACCTGTGCAAGCTTTGATGTAGAAGCTGGGGAAAATGACCAGGGCAAGGAAAACCCAGTTTGGTTATGCTTGGTGCTTTGTTGTTTGATCAAGTAAACTAGTTTCTCTTTGTATGAAAAACACCCATAAACATATGTAAATGTTTTTATCTTCTCTTATAATCAGATAAACATGCCTAAGCAGGAGTAAAAAACAGAGGAAAGACCCTGAGATGTTCATTTCCTGAAATGAAATACTATGTCGATTTGGCCCTTTAGCCCAGGGGGTAATTGGGATGTGTATTATTCTTGGATGTGAAGGCCAAAAGGAAAGAATTCTGAGAGACCTCAGAATGGAAAGGTTGGGTATTACTCAGCCTCTGATGATTGTCTTCAAAGTCAACAAATTCAGAGTTAAGAGAAGTTATATTTGTGGTGGGGAAAAGATCAGGTTTGGTCTTGCCTGCCCCCTTGGTTTTTACTTTAGCCACTTTATTTTAACTGCCTTATTACAAAGATAACTCTTTTCATGAGTCTGAGCATTAAAGTATTTGCAAATGCCTCTTTGAGGATTTTTTTTTTTTTTTTTTTTTTTTTTGGTGGGAGTGGGAGTGGGTGGTGTGGGCTGAGAATCTTTGTCTCTTCATAGTCTCTTCTTAGCAAACATTTGGATTGCATTTTATTTTTGGACCCTGAGTTCCTAATTTGAGAGACTATCTTCCCTTTGGTATGTGCTTTTGATTGCAAAAAAGTAGATTAGTCCAATATTTCCCACCCTAAATCAAGTTTTTGAGAACCATAAATAGGCCATTAAATACTTTATACTTTTCCAGTGAGATTAGGTGGAGAATGTTCCAGTGAGTTCACACCATTGTTTTAATGTCTCTGAGTGATCACAAGAATAAGCCAAAAATCACACAGTCAACCTCTAAGATGAATAAGACCTAGAATAAGAAACAAAACAGTTTAAAACTGATATACAATTCTTTTATAAATAACTAAATTATCTTTCCCAGGGGTGCCATATATAGGGTAATATTTCTTATAAATATGAAATTATTGTTTCTCGTGCTTTTTTTCCGTATTTATTATTGATCTTTCTTACCACTACCTCGACCTTGAAACATGTAGGCTTTTCCGTCATGTAGCCAGCAGTCCTTCTGGTCTATACATTTTGGTTATTCTAATGGCTACAGATAATAAATTTTAGCATTGAGGAACAATTAGAAAAGTAAAGCAGCAACATGATGTAATGAGGATAGTTATATTAGGTATAACTCAAAGATTATTATTTGATTAATAATGATTTGCCAGCTATGATGAGACTAGAATTATAGTAAAAGTAACTCCCCCCCCCCCACCTGAGGATAAATCTATATGGGAGGAAAAAAAAAAAAACAAAAAAACAAAAAACTCGTTCTGAATATGTAAATGTCATTTACACTTGGTAATAGATATTTTCATTAAAAATTGAAGAGTGGCATACATAGATCATTTTATAATCCATATTAGCAATAAGAAAGGTCAAGTAAGAGGAAAAATATTTAGGAATGCACATGGAAGAGAATCTTGGATTAGAAGATCAGAAATGATTCCACATAGGCCTTTTTTCCTGGTAAATTACAAAACTGATTCCCCCTTTTAATCTTTAATATGGTAAAAAGATGTTACTGAGATTCCTAAAGCTCATATCTGGCAAAATATCTTGATATTCTGAAGCAGAAAATGTCACTGAGCATCATAGGGCCAGAAATCAAAGTGAGATAGACATGGCTTAGGAATGTTGTGGAAGGTTAGGAAGGTGTGGTTATATGTGTCTCTTTGTATTGTGGTTATATGTGTCTCTCTGTATGTTTGTGGTTAGAGGAGATTAGGCTAAATGGATGGATCATCTTCTATGGTAAACTGTCAACCCAGGGGATTTTTAATTTTTAGACCTGGAATATAAACAGGCTTGGCTGACATATACTGGAATAGAGATGATTAATGGAATTGGAACTAATTTTAAGGACATGTCTATCTTTAAAAACAAAACAAAACAAAACAAAATAAAAAACAAAGTCGGCATGTGGTATTATTGGCAAACTGGTTGCATGATGATTCTTAACAGAGTTCTTTCCACATGGGTTACCTGAATAAAGGAAGCAATAAGCAGAACTAGCTTGTACTGAGCAACTACTATATATGATAATATATTCTAGAAAAGAAAAAAAAATGTATGTTACTTATGTAAAAATGGATTGTTTGATTAGAGTATGATTTCTAGAAATAAAACTAACTTGGTAGGGGTGCCTGGGTGGCTCAGAGGGTTAAGCATCTGCCTTTGGCTCAGGTTATGATCTCAGGGTCCTGGGATCAAGTTTTGCATTGGGCTCTCTGCTTGGACGGGAGCCTGCTTCCTCCTCTTTCTCTCTGCCTGCCTCTCTGCCTACTTGTGATTTCTCTCTGTCAAATAAATAAATAAATAAATAAATAAATAAATAAAATAAAATAACTTTTTATATGTCAAACTAAACTCAAAATAAGGAGAACATAGTGATTATTTATTAATTCGTGCACTGATAGGAAAACGATTTGGAAAATGAAGTTATATTAAGGACTTCTAGGTTGAAGATGAAGGATTGAGTGTTTTTACTTCCACTGTTCCTTGAAACCTAACTAAAATATTTTCTAAGCATACATGTACAAAAGCACAGAGAAACTGAGAAGTGGCAATAACAACAAGATGGGCACTAAACCACTTAGCTAACTTGAAGAAAAACAATAAACAAAAACAAAAACAAAAACAGAATCCTAGGTCAGCAGTAGAGAAAGCTGAGCAGCTACTCAATCTATACCACAAATCTCCCAAAAGGCTCAGCAATTGTCAGCACTGGGTACCTCTGCAAGCAGGGAAGATGAAGTGTATAAAGAAGTTGTTGAAAACAGGAGGTTGGATTAAATTCTGCTTCAGGAAACTGTTAAGCCACCAGTTTTACTCCCTCCTTTGGTCAGCTGGAAAACTACTCCTCTCCCACCTTGGCAGAAGACTGGACATTTAGTCTCTGGAGAGGTAAAGCTGCATATCTCTGGACTGAGAATTTTAGGTATAGTTGAAGGAAGGGAAATCTTACTACAAGTTGAGAGATTTCATCAGTTTGTGCACTGAATATTGGGTATCCTACATCACACTTTTCCTACTGTGCTCTTAGAACCCTAGGAGGCTGGTTTGTACATCCTTGGCTTGTGTTTCTTTAAGAGACTGGTGATGCATTTTTATGCAGAATTTGAATGATCAACAAGAAAATACCTGAAGATACACGCCAATGCTGCTTTCAATAAAATAGACTGGTCACATCACTCCTTAAAATGAAACCTACAGTTGACAAGCAAACAGAATGTTCAATGGTTTCCATTAGCCTTTAGAGATCTACTTATAAACATGGGCAGACATCCAAAGATCCTGAAGTATTTGAGCAAAGTGCCTAATTGAAAAGATAGAGACTAAAATGAATAAAGAGAAAGCAACAATATAAACAGAACAGATTATGCATGGAGATAATATTGAAAGTATCTCTGTATTGAAAATTGTTGAAAGACATTATTTCAGTGAAACAAGAATAGTATGTCACAAAAAGGGATACTATGACTCTAAGAAAAAGGTCTTGAAAATTAAAATTATAAAATGTGATGAAGTGATTAGAAGCTTTAGGAGCTGATGGTGAGGAATTCTCTCAGAAAGTAAAACAAATAGAGATCAAAGATAGGAAAGAAAAATAAGAATATTAGAACATCATCTCAGGAGGATAAATATCCAAAATTATAGTTTTAAATAAGAAAAACAAAACAAAACACAAAACAAACAAACAAACAAAACAGGGGCACCCGGGTGGCTCAGTGAGTTAAAGCCTCTGCCTTCACCTCAGGTCATGATCCCATTGGGCTCATGCTCTCTGCTCAGCAAGGAGCCTGCTTCCCCCTCCCTCTCTCTGCCTATCTCTCTGCCTACTTGCGATCTCTGTCTGTCAAACAAATAAATAAAACCTTAAAAAAAAAAAGAAAAAAAAAACAGAGAAAATCATCAAGAAATAAATCAAGTATCTCCTAAAATTGAGGAAGATGAGTTATATAATAAAATATATAGCAAATACCCAGCAAAATGGATCAAATGGATCTTGTGGCCAAGAGAAGATCTTCAGGCTCCCAGAAAGGAAAAAAAAATCAAATATACCAAAGATTATGAATAGAATGACTTTAAACTCTATAGAAACAGAACAATACCTTTGAAACTTTTATGGAAAACCCTTCCAAATTTTCAGAGAAAATGTTTTCCAACCTAGAATTCTGTACTCCATTAAAACAGCCATTAAATATGAAAGTAGAATAAAGATATTTTGGGATACCAATATCACTAAAAATATACCTTTCTCAAAAAGCTACTTTAGCATGTACTCTACCAACTAGGAAAGTAAAAGTAAGAGAAGAAAAGAGGATCTGGGAAACGAGATCTTAGTTCAAGCAAGTGACAAAAGGAATACCCTTGGTAATAATTGGCAGAGGTTTCTAGTAGTCAGTAAAAATCTCTTTTCTTGTCCTTTTAGGCACATATTTAGACTGTATCTATCAAATCCTTTGCATTTAAAAGTGGCGTCAGGACTAAGTGCTATAAATTTGTCTTTGTTACTTCCAAGCCACTGATTTCAAGAAGTGAAAGAAGTGTCTCTTCTAACTCCCCTTGAGGTGACCTTGAGGATTCAAGGTCCCAGTAAATGGTAAATTTACAAGATGAAACAAACAAACAAACAAACAAAACACACACAAAACAAAACAAAAAAACCCTGGATTTCAACCTGACCACCCTGAGGAGAAGACACCCACTAACCATTGGCCACCATCTTGGATTGTTACATGAACAAGAAAGAAGTTCCTGTTCTGGGAATCTGTTATCGCATCCTACCCTAACTACTAGGGATGCTGAAAAGAAATGCTAGGATAAAAGCTGGATAACAGGCTTAGAGAGTAAGTAGTCCAGATTGGAGCAAGTCAGAGGCTCTGGAATAAAAGTTTTCCAAGAAGATGAAACTGATAGAAAACTGGATGTATTTGAACACTGGGGAAAAGTTTGGGGGTGAATTAGTCATAATAACACAGGCAACGAAGAAAACAAAAGTAAATAAAACAGCCATTGAATCCAAAGAGAACAAAGTTTATGCAAGATAGGAAAAGTAATTAAAGCTTGCTGCATGCCTCAGTTATAAATAACATTTAGGTAACCTTAATAGATTTTCCTGAGCAACATAAAAGTATTTTTATTGGGGGGATGGAAGTCTGAAGGTGTGTGTGTGTGTACATAGTAATGTAGTCTGTGAAAAGAGAATTAAGCCCATATATCATCTCTTGAGAAGATAGTATCTATGCCTAAAACTAAAAAATCAAAAATTAACAATATAAATACTCTGCATATATGTATAAACATGTTATATAATAAAATATATAATATGTATTTATAATATATAAATATAAACATGTTTATAAATATCTCTAGAGATATGGAAAGTAGAAAGCACTGAGGAAGAGGAATATTCATGGTGCAGCAGTAGGTGTAGCAGTAAGAAACCCTTATTTTATGATAAGTCTCTCATATATATTATATATATATATAATTGTTCAAGTTATATGCATGCATAAAACAAAAGAAACAAAAGAAACTGTATTTCTAAAACGTTATATTCAAATTTCTTATAATAATATTCCATATTGATCAAAAACAGAGTTATGATTTTAAAGTTTAGTCAGAGTGAAACAGAAAATGGTCCTGAAAATAGTAGAGTGAGGGGAAAACTTCCTCTTCTTTGAGGCTACAGAAGAAACTAGAGAGAAAAATAACTGTATAATAAAAAAAATTAAAGAGAAACAAATCTGAAAAATGCTTCATCAATTATGAAAAATACTGATTTTGGGGCGCCTGGGTGGCTTAGTGGGTTGAGCCTCTGAATTCGACTCAGGTCATGATCTCAGGGTCCTGGGATTGAGCCCCACATCGGGCTCTCTGCTCAGTGGGGAGCCTGCTTCCCCTCCTCTCTCGGCCTGCCCCTCTGCCTGCTTGTGATCTCTGTCTGTCAAATAAATAAATAAAATCTTAAAAAAAAGTTGATTTTTATCTTAAAGTATCTTATTCAATATGTAAGAAAAAATATCAAGACCTTAATAGATGAATTAAATATATATATATATATATGATAGGAAATGGAATTACCTAATTATGAAAAAGATTCAATTTGCTCTTGAGTAAGTGAATAAATGAAGTTACCTTTATACTTATTCCAACTTAAAAATGGTAACTCTTGGAGTTAGTGATAAGCTTGTGTTGTATTTGCAAACACAGCTAGTCTCAATGCAAATTTTTATGTTTTACTTGAGAATATGAACTTGTAGCACTAATGATGTGGAATCTTCAAAGATTTGACAACAGCTCATAGACCTAAAAATTTATTCTAAGTCAATGATTAAAGAAAGAAAATCATATAGAGTAGAATGATGAAATAAATTATAATTCCCCACACCATAGAATAGCAACATGATTATAAAAACTATGTCATGATGTGAACAGATTATTATATAATAAATATATAAATGCAGAATACAATACTATAATTCTGATCGGTATGTAAAATGCAAATGCCCATGGACCAAATCTTAACCAATACAACATTTGGATCAGTCACTATAGGCTGCTGGGATGATCTATTTGTAATCTTTAAAAATTTCTTTAATGCTACAAATGAGATTTGAAGTTCAAGTGTTGTTTGCTACACTTGCTAGTTGATTAATTTAGATAAGGAACAGATATTATTTCCATCTGAGGATAATATAAATAGTATCTTCTCACCTACCTCATAGCATTTTCATGAGAATCCAGTGCTATAATATATGTGAAAACACTTGGTAAATATAAAGCACTTTAATAATACGTGGAGTTATTGTTATTATTATCATCAGTGCTATTGAGAACACTGCTTTGGCAGAATTATTCTTTCTCAACCACAGACAGAGCTTTATCTTCCTTCTTCCATATGTGACACATTAGAAGTTACTTGAGCTCAAGGTCAGTTTTTAAATTTGGCTTCTTGGAGAAGCAATGGAATAAACCAAAGATCAATGTGAATTTTTTCCAAGAATATCATCCAAAAGGAATACCCAGGGAGTGAGGGAAAGCAATCCAAGGACCCCACAGGAAGAACATGTCTTTGTCTTAGAGCTCTGGACTGCTCTAACAACTTTCTTAGCCATTGTTCCTTTCCTCATTGGAAAAGACTGGCTCCTTGGGCAAGTCCTATTACATTTCGTGTCTATTAGGGGCTCAGTGTCTTTGAGGGTTTTAATCAGAGAGGCTTAAGCATATCACTTCAACTTAAAAAGTTGGTAATATTTAGATGCAAATATTACAGATGCATTCAGTATAAAATTGAATTTTTTCCACATAATTAAAAATATATATTGGTAATTTTTCAACCTGGGAAGCTCCTTGAGTACACCAATTAAAGTTTAAGAATAATCATTTAGGAATATTTCTATAGACATTCTACTTTGGTTTTTGACTATTGGAGTGAATGTGGAAAGGTCAAGAGGGACCTCAATTGCTATTTTCATGTTTTGTTGTATTGGAAACATGAAAAGTAATATACATATGAAAATATGTACTGAAGTTGCTTAGTTATTATTTCTGAAAAATAATACTTATTGTAAAATGACTTTTGCTAATGGGTTTTTCATTTGCCTTCTCTATGTCTCCTTCAGTAAAACAATCATTCATGTCTTTTGCCCATTTCATAGTTGGATTGTTTGTTACTTTCCTATGAGTTTATATATATATATATATATTTATTTATATATATATATATATAAACTCTCTCTCTTATAAATATATATATATATATATATATATATATAAATATATATAAAAAACGACACTAATTCTTTGTCAGATAATAAGGTTTGCATATCTTCTCTAGCCTATAGCTTTTCCTTTCATCCTCTTAATAGGGTCTTTCAAAGAACAAACATTTTTAATTTTGTTTAAATCCCATTCATCACCATTTCCTTTATGTATTATGTTTTTGGTATTGAGCTATTGGACTATGAGTAGCCCTTTATCCTGAAGATTTTCTCTTATATATTTTTTACACTTTATATTTAAGTCCATGATCCATTTTGAAGGAAATTTTATATCAAGTGTGAGGGGAGTTTGGTTTTGTTTGGCTTTGGTTTTGGTGGTGTGTGTGTATTTTTTTTTTTTTTCACTTGGATATCCAATTGTTCCAACCTTATTTCTTGAAAAGGCCATCCATCCTGCATTGAATTGCTTCTGCAATTTATCAGGAATTAATTTGATCTATCGATCTATGTCCCATTGATCTATGTGTTTATTCCTCTAATACCACACTGTCTTCAATATTATAGCTGTATAGTAACTTAGTATTGAATATAGAGTGATTAATCCCACGTTCTTCTCTTTTTGGGTTTTTTATGTATTATAGTCACTGTGTTTTCAAATAAATTTTAGAATAAGCTTTTATATGTTTACAAAGTACCTTGAAGGGATTTTGGTAGGAACTATATTAGATCTTTAGCTAAATTCAAGAAAACTGACATCTACTACTCTGTCTTCCTATAAATGAGCGCAATATACATTTCCATTTATTTAGGTCTTTAAAAACTTTCTTTCATTAGCATTTTGTAATTTTCAGCATATAGGTCCTATACAGGTTTTGTTAAATTTATATCTAAGTATTTCATTTTCTTTAGAGGATAGCAAATGGCATTGTGTTTTTAAAAATTGTCTCCACAAAGTCACTGTTAATATAGAGATATATGTCATAAGCTTGTTTTCTGTAACCTTGCTAAACTCACTAATTCATTCTAAGATTTTTTCTTTTAATTTCTTGTGACTTTCTAAGTGGACAGTCATGTCATCAACAAATAGGGACAGTTTTGTTTATTCCTTTCCCCTATGATTGCCTTTTATTTCTTTTCTTTGTCTCATTGCACTGATTAGGACTTCTAGTACTATGTTAAATAAGAGTTGTGATGATGGACATCCTTGCCTTGTTCTTGTTCTTGTTCATAGGAGGAAAGCATTATCTTTTTCCGTTAAATATAATGGTAATTATAGGATTTTTTGCATATGACTTTTTAAAAAAATAAAGTAAATTAGTTTCCTTCTATTTTTAACTTGCTGAGAATTTTTTATCATGAGTGGGGGTTGGATTTTGTATAATTTTTTTTGCATCAGTTGACATGATTGCATAATTTGACTTTTCTTCTTTGGATTGTTGATGTGGAGGATTACATTGACTTACTTTTTAATATTGAACCATCCGTTCATAACTGGAATAGATACCATTTGGACATGGTGTGCAATTCTTTTGATTCATTGTTGGATTTGATTTGCTGACATTTTTGTTGAGGATTTTTGTGTTTAAATTCACAAGAGATATGGCCATATTTTTCTCATGAATTGATTTATGTCTTTACTTCTCTGCTTAACCATTACCATACCATTACAATAATGTTCCATGTCATTTCAGTTTAAACATTGTTCATGTTATTGTAAATTCTACAGAATTATTCCTGTTCATGGTTGCTCACTTTAGAGTTGTACCATGATTGATTCTCTCATTGTTATTCCTCTAACTTGTTTTCCCAATTCTAGATTTTTTGTATCATAATATTGATGTAATATTTTAGTGTACACAATTATTTTTATGTTTTGCTTTACATACACGCAACAGAGTCCTAGAAGAGAATAAGCAGAAGAGATAAAGTTACAAAGAACATAGCCTTTGGTGTCAGAAAGACAATCATTCAGTCCCTAACTCTGTTGCTTTCTAGATGTTCACTTAATCTTCCTGAATCTCCATTCTCTTCTCCTTAACATGGGAACTAACCAAAATAATATATGTAAAACACCTAGTCTACACTGGCTATTCACACAACTTATGTAGCAGTTCTTTTCCCTCTTCTGCTTCCTCTACTCCTCTGTCTCACTCTCTTCCTGAATATAATGATCTTGAGTTAGCCAGCATGGTCCTTTAAGCAAGAATTTTAAAATATCAGATTTTAAAATAATAATTGATACCATTATTTTAAACAATCTTCATTTTACTTTTGTAAAATTATCTTTTTTTTAGTAAAACTGAACTTATTGGGAATGGGATAAAGAAACTGTAGGATTTTTGTGTACGAATGTGAATGTGGGTGAAACACAGAGAGAGAGATTTTGTGAGATACCAATAGGGAAACCATATTAGTAAACACTAAAGAAACAGCACAATATGGCATGGCAATCATGTGCCTCATAATTTCCAAAAGTCTCTCTATCCTTTCTGTTTGGACATTTGTTTTCATTTCCAATGATGAATCTAGAGTCATTTCTGCCATCCCCTTTTTATTATCTTGTATTTACTTTCATCTTATTTGTGCATACTGAAAGGGTATACCAGCAATATAAATGGCCCATTTCTCTTTGATTCCATTCATTTGATCACATTGCCTACTCATCTTTTTAAATCATTTACTAACTTTTATAATAAGGATAGCCATTTTGTTAGCTTATTAGTCATTAATTGTTAGTGAGCTGTGCCTCTTTATTTTATAAATTATGATTGGTATAAATCAGAAATGAGGATCAAACTATGGTGAATAAAGAATGATTTACTCATTTTTATTATTTTATTTATTTCATTTGGTTTTTATCTGAGTTATGTATAAATTTACAGGGTGATAAAGTTTTATCTGTGTTTATTATTATTTTTTTAACTCAAACAAGAATTCTTAGATTCTGGACCATGCACCTTTGGTTTTGGGACCCAGATGGTTTTATTTTGAGAAATCATGTGGCTCAGCAATTTTGGGTCTAACTATATCTATGCACAGAGCTCTGCCTTGGCTTCACCTATGAACCTGGGTTCCTCGAAGACCCAATTTTCTATTCATTTCAACTCATGATTCCCAGAGGGAGAGTGAGGCACTGTTCAGCCAAGTAGGCTTAGCCTGGAAGAGCCTGTCTTTCTCCAAACAAAAGCTAATCATGAGTTTCCTGGAAAAGAGAGCTAGTTTGACTGTTTGGTCAAGAAAATGCCATGGTGAGGTAAACTTGCCTGACTCTACTTGGTCTTTAAGGCCTGATCTTTTTATATGGGAAGCATTACAGAGAATATTCCATGTCTCTAATGGGAACCAACTCTAATGAGAACCAACTAAGTTCTTGGAAAAAGGGAGATTGGTTGGAAGGGATGCTTTTAGAATACATAGCATAATAGGTGGCATAATTTAACATAATGCAATATTTCTGTCATTTCTCTAATAATTATTCTAAATCTAAATATACTGTTTATTAAATGCATCAGCTTAAGAAATCTACTAAGCTCATAGTTGAATAATATATCACCTCACATTTAAAAATATTTTATTTATTTATTTTGAGAGAGAGAGAGAGACTGAAGGAGAGAGAGCATGAACAGAGGGATGGGGCAGAGGGAGAGGTGAAGGAGAAGCAGACTCCATGCTGAGCAGGGAGACCAATGCGGAAGTCAATCCCAGGACCCTGGGATCACGACCTGAACCAAAGGCAGATGCTTAACTGACTGAGCCACCCGGATGCCTGTCACCACACATATAATCATGACAATGTTGAGATTAACCAACCATTAAGTGCTACTTTGATGATGTTTTTGCTAGCAGATTTCTACTTAGAAATGTGAACTTTCAGCAGATATATTCATATTTAAAAGTACCCAGATTCTCACTTGATAGTCCTTGAATCTTTAAATTTTTTCATACATCAAATGAGGATTTTTTTTTTTTTTTTCCAGGCAAGGATTTTGAAGAGCCATCCTTTGTTAGCCATGGGAGTTAAAAAAAAAAAAAAAAAAGTGAAAAAGACATTCATTTGTTCACTCATTCATGTAGAAATCAAGAATACATGTCCCAAACATCATCCTAGTTTCTGTGAGGTGATCTAAAAATGGGTACAATAAATCTATCCATTCATTCATTCATTAAGTCAGACAATCAGTCAATAAACATTATTGAGGCAAGTTAATAAAATATGGTTTCCATTTTGGAAAAACTCACAGTGTAGTGAAGGAATCCCAATTAATAATATTATTGAGATCCTTTGGGTTAATTATGAGGTGAATGTAAGAGATCATAAATGCAAACTTTATGCTTTATGAAACTTTATGTTTGAGGACATTTGTTCAACATCAAACTCATTAACCTCTATGTTCTCCTGACTATACAAGGTACTGTGAATGCATATTAGTTTAGCTCAATTGACTAAAAATTCATCATATGCCTCTGGAGTTTCATGTCCTAGGCCAGGCACTGGGAATAACCAGATGAAAGAGGCATGCTTGTCTTGGAAGAAGTTACTAGTAACAGAGATAAGGATTCTCAGGAGTGGTGTAATGGTATGAGTGATGTTGAGCACTGAGGAAGGAGAAGAGAAGTTTGCTGACAGTAGTGATGCATAGACTGAATTTCAAAGCACTGAAGTAGATGGGACATCAGTGTTCTGAGTGAACAGGTGAAAGGGATCAGAGGTCTGAGAAAGCTAGCTCTGTTGGAGAGCTAGATGTCATGTGTTAATACTGGAGCATGAAGTCAATGGAGGGGCATTGGGAGAGGTCCTGGATGCTGGGCAAGAGTATTTGGAGATTCTTCTGAAAGGAATAGTGAGCCAGAGATCTACTTTCCATCTGACCTGCTAGTATTTCATTGGCACATTTTCCCCCCTACACATCCGATGAGTATGTTGTATTTTACTTAAAATAATAGTAGTGTTGTTTGAGCTCCTCAATGGCAGAAAACAAAGAACAATAATGAGGACAGCTCCAGTGTCAAGACATGTTCCTCACTGATGCTACCTCTCGTGTGAGTTATATGAAGCACTTTCACTTGTATTTATTTCCTCTGGTCCTCCTCACAGACTTATGGGGAAAAGTGGTTTCTTTCGTTTGCTAGATGAGAAAATGGAAGCCCTAAAATGTAAATTGGCTTTTGCCAAGCCACACAGGGAACCAATGGCTGGACCAGAAACCAGATCCAGACCCCAGGCCTCCTAGTGCTAGTGCAGTGTTCCTCCACGAGTCAAGTACACTCTGTTCTGCTGTGATCCCGGTGGGCACTGACTTACCCTCAGAGTGTACAATTTAGAATGTGAAGCAAATGGATCCCTTACCATCTCATGTTTTTAGATAGCATTCACCTATTTATTACCCACCCACTGTGTGCATTTTCATGCCCACATGTGCACAGTGATAGTACCTAAAATACAAGATAATATGTCCTTAGCAGAGAGCCTGGCATATGTTAATCCCTCAAAACCACTATTCAGTAGCTGAAGTGATTAATGAGATCCTGGCCCTGCTTTCTCCATGCTTTCACCCAGTAAGAACACCAAAATTCAGAAGACAGATTGAAGAAGTTTCAGTAGGACAAAAAGGCAGAAAATTCAGGGCATTTCAGACTCTGTTTAGTACAATGGAATAAAGCGTTTTGGCTATTTACCCCTTTTCTGTAGATTCTGACAGTTCTGGCCAAAATGCACGGTTGCTAAAGAAAAATGCCTACTGGTGAGGGAAGTGGGTTGACTTAATCTTGGGAACCACAGCATCTTCTTTTCCTCTACTCCCTCCTGTACCACTAACTGCTCTTAAAGTTCATCTCTCCTCTCCTCTAGCTGTTTTTCTTGGCCTGCTGAGACTTTTTTTTTTTTTTTTTTCCTGATTGGCTATCTTATGGAATTGGGAGTTACTCCATTAGTTATGGCAGTACCCATAGGCCTGTCATAGATAGACATAGAGCTGTGGATAAGTATGAGTTAGGTCCTAACTCTGCACAGACCTACATATTCAGACATTCTACATACATACATACACACACACACACACACACACACACACACATGCACACAACACATGCACATACACAGACAGAGCATGCCTGTTTCCATTTAGTTTGGCTTCTTGGATTAAATAGCTTATATAAGTAAGACCATAGGTTAAGTATGCCTATGTTGAAAGATCTGGCAAATGAGTTTGGCCTGAGAGGTATTTTTTTTATATCATACGGTTTAAACAGCATCATTTTCAGAGGTCAAGCCCTGCTGGGCCTGGCTTGGGGTTCTTTGCCAGTTTCAAGGGTGTGGTATGGAGAATCTGATGTTTACTTTAATGACTATGAGAAGTCTCTTAAACAGATTGACTGCCTAGAAAAACACTTCAGATGCTTCTCAATCTTGAACTTTGGCTTCTCCAGCCATGACCAAAGGAGTATTAGTGTAAGTTTAAAAGCTTCCCTTACACTACATTATGATCATTCCATAAAAATTGTGGTTTCCCTTCTCTATCAAATTAGCTAATCTCATTTAACCATGACCACTGCTTATATATAATCAAACTGTAGGAATAAAATTACAACTTTGCTTTACCAAAACCTAAACTGAAGCTCACATATTGGTGAGTGTAGCCCTCACAGTGTTGAGACTGATGTAGTACAAGCCTCTTGACAGCAGGTGCCTTATTTTGTTTTCTGGTGTGTCCCCAGCTCCTGGAACAGAGAATTCTCTCAGGGAGTTTTATTGATTCTTTCATCTTGGTGGATGTCTGGCACATAGAAAACTTTTCAATAAATTGAATACTGACCCCCACAATTCTGTCTTCTGACCTTCATTATGTAGGTTCAGGTGAGTCACAAAGTTGGATTTCATACGCGCTGCCTATGTATGAATAAAAGTTGGGGAAGTGAGAGAGACCATGATGTAGTAGAAGAGTTACAACGGGGCAGGTTAGGCAGATAAGGCTTTTTCCTCCTGCCCCTCTAAATTGCAGCCAACCATCAACAAGCCCCTTCTCTACCCCTAGCCCATTTTTCTCAGGGCTCTCTACTGCTGCCTATTGCCTGAAAACAGGAAGTATAACTACTGCCATCCCCCTAGGAATAACAGTCTGAACAATGAAGGTCTATGGATGGATATTTAGCCATTTTTCACAGCTCCAGTGAATCTTACACATGGATTTTTTTTCTCAAATATACATTTTTATATGACTATAAAAGCAAAGTGCACTCATTTGAAGAAAATCAGGGCTACCCATAAGGTATAAATAAACAAAATAAAATTACTCATTAACATTTAGTATATTTCATTCCAATTATTTGTTACGTCAATTTTTTCTTTTGCACTATTCAGATCATACTGTATGAAAAATAAAGTATCTTGACTTTTCACCTAATTTAATTAGTATAAGCAACTTCACATATCATTAAATGGCATTGCAAATGCTATTTCAAAAAACCACAAACTTTTTTATGATGCAAATATAACATAACTTACCTAGACTTTCCTCCATTGTTTGGCAGAAATTAATAAATAGCAGAATAAAGGGTTTTTCCAAGCACGGAGGTCAGTGTTAGGTCATGCTTGGGACTGTGTAAGCCAGGCCTCTGATCGTTCTGGATTGAAATAGTCATTTCATATTTTCTAGATCTAGTCTTTATTCACTGCCATTTGATTAACATAGATGATTCACTGGATATGCATACAATAAGATGTCTTTAGAAATAATAATTTCCCCATGTTGTGCCTTCTGACTTTTATAATTTTGAAAACATAAAAATGACCCCCAGTCTGATAGATGACTATAGGCAAACAAGTCACAAATACCGATGCAGATTTTTAACCTTTAAGACTTATCAAATAGTTCAAAAGAACATAGGCAGTACATTTCAGTCTTAATTTGGATGAGTAGTGGTTCAGTTTGATAAGATTTAATGAACACTGACTGAACCTCAATCAATGACAGGCATAATTCAGAAGGCTCTGGAAGAATACGAAGTGGCCAATTTAGAAAACCACTTTAGACAACAGTATGGTAGCTCCAAACAAAAAAATTCAAAAAAAAAAAAAAAACGCAATTACTATATAATCCAGCAATCTCACTTCTTTGTATATACTCAAAATAATTCAAATCAGAGACTTGAACAGATATTTGTATACCAATGTTTATGGCAGCCTTATTCAAAATTACCTAACATAATTATCCATTGATGAATGACTGAATTAACAAAATGTGGTATATACATTTGGTGGGATGTTTTTCAGCATTGAAAAGGAAGGAAATTCTGATACATGCTATTGTATGGATAAACCTGGAGGACATTATTCTAGGTGAGATAAGTCAGGAACAAAAAGACAGTTACTTGATGATTCCACTTAAATGAGACACCTAGAGTAGTCAAATTCATAGAAACAGAAAGTAGAATGGTGGTTGCCAATAGTTAATAGGGAGATGGATAGGAGTTGTTATTTAATGGGTTTTTCAAAATAAAAGTTCTGGAGAAGGGTTGTGATGTTTTCACAATATTAATGTACTTAATATCACCTAACTGTAAACTTAAAAATAGTTATGATAAATTTTTATGCTTATTTTACCACAACTTTTTAAAGCATTCTGGAAAAACAAAATATGTATGAAATACGTTATCTTAGGGAAACCTTAGGGGTATGTGATATATCAATGGGAGGAGATTGAGGGAAAAAAGACTAGTTAGTAAATTATACCACAGAGATGGAGAGAAATGTACATTAAGTTTTGAAAAAACACTAAAAGATTTAAGTGAGAGTGTATATATGAGGGCACATACTGGCAAATGGGGACGAAAATCAGGGAAGCCTTCATGAAGAAAGTGACCACGACTTCCACAGAAGGATATGGGGGGATATATGGGGTCATCTGCATGGAGAGAAAAAAGGAAAGTAGGGGGCAACGCATGGAAATTAAAAGTTCAATATGTTAAGAGTATAATGATAAATACCAACACTAAAAAACAAGAAAGAAACCTAACTTTATAACTCAAGGAACTAGGAAAATAAGAATAAACTAAATTCAAAGTTCGCAGAAGAAAGGAAATAATGAAGGAAGATCAAAGCAAAGATAAATGGAAAAGAGAAACACAATAGAAAAAATCAACAAAAAATAGAGGTTTTTTTTAAATAACACTGGCAAACACTTAGCTAGACTGAGAGAAAAAAAAGAGAGACTTAAATATATGAAATCATAACTGAAAGAGGAGACATTACAACAGATGCCTCAGAAATGAAAAGGATCATAACAGACTATTATAAGTAATTGTATGTGGACACATTGGATAACCTAGACAAAATTAAATCCTGGAAGCATACAACCTACCAGTCCTGAATCAAGTAGAAACAGAAAAGCTGAACAAATCAATAACAAATGAGGATATTGAAGTAGTAATCAAAAATCTCCCAATAAAGAAAACCCCAGGACTAGATGACTTCATGGCTGAATTCCACCAAGTATACAAAGAGGAATGAATAAGAACCCTTCTCAAACTCTCAAACTCTTCCAAAAAATAGAAGTAGAGGGAATACTATCAAACTCATTTGGTGAGGCCAGAATCACCATGATACCAAAGCCAAAGATGACACAAGAAAAAACCACAAGCTAATATCTCTGATACAAAAATCCTCAATTAAACACTAGCAATCTGAATTCAGCAACATATCAAAAAGAGGCAATATTATGATCAAGTGGGATTTATCCCTGGGATGCAAGTTTGGTTAAATATATACAAATAAGTAAATGTGAGATACCACATTAACAGAATGCATGATAAAAACCACATAATTATCTCCATGTCAGAAAAACATTTGACAGATTTTAACATCCATTCATGATAAAACCTCTCAATAAAATAGGTATAAAAGAAAATTTCCTCAAAACAGTAAAGACTATTTATGAAAAGCAGCCCACAAATAACACCCCAATCAATGGAGAAAAACTGAAAGCTTTTCCTCTAAGAGGAAGGTATGAATGCCTACACTTACTGCTTCTATTCAGCATAGTACTGGAAATGGTAAGAAAAGTAAATAAAAGGCATCCAAATCAGAAAGATCAGAAAGGAAAATATAAAATTATCTCTGCAGAGGACATGATCCTAGTTGTAGAAAACCCTAAAACTTTGCAGGAAAAAAAAAAAAAAAGAACTATGAAAGAAGGAATTTAGGAAAGTTGCAGGATACAAAATCAACATAAAAAATCAGATGCATTTCTCTACATCAACAATTATTTATCCAAAAAGGAAATCAAGAAAACAATCATCTTTACAATAGCACCAAAAAAGGATACTTAGGAATAAATGTAATCAGAACGTAAAAGATATGCATCCTGAAAACTATAAAACAGTGATGAAAGATAATGAAAAAGACACACATAAATGGATAGATATGTTCATGGATTGTAAGAACTAGATATTGTTAAAATGCCCATACTACCCAAAGTGATTTACAGATTCATTGTAATCCCTATCAAAATCCCAATGCCATTTTCACATAAAAAGATAAAAAAAATTCTAAAATTTATATGAAATAACAAATATCCTGAATAGCTAAAATAATCTTGATCAAGAAGAGTTGGAACCATCACATTTCTTGATTTCAAATTATATTACAAAACTATATTAATCAAACAGTGTGATACTGACATATAGACACATGGACCAATGGAACAGAATTGAGAGCCCAGAAATAAACCTGTGCATATATTGTCAACTAATTTTCTTTTTTAAATATTTTATTTATTTATTTGGGAGAGAGAGAGAGAAAGAGCTTGAGTGGGAGGAGGGGCAGAAGCAGAGAGAGAGAGAGAGAGAGAACCTTAAGCAGACTCCACAACCAATGCGAGGCTTGATCTCATGACTCTGAGATCATGATGACCTGAGCGGAAATTAAAGTCAGATGCCTCACTGACTGAAAAGAAAACCATGCAGGTACTAGGGTCAACTAATTTTCTACACGGAAAGCAGGAACCAGGAATGGAGAAACAATAGCCACTTTATTAAGTGATTCAAGGAAAACTGGGTATAGCCACATGCAATGAATGAAATTTGACCCTTGTCTTATACTATACATAAGAATAAATTCAAAATGGATTAAATATTTAAACACAAGATCTGAAACCGTAATATTCCTAGAAAAAAGTAGGGAGAAGCTCCTTTTTTGGGTATGACAGCAAAAGTTCAAGCAACAAAAGCAAAAAGAAACAATAGGGACCTCGTCAATTTAAAAACTTTTTCATGGCAAAGGAAACCATTAGGAAAATGAAAAGGCAACATAACAGATAAGGAGAAAATATTTGCATACTGTTTACCTGATAAGCAGTTAGTATCCAAAATATATTAGGAACTCACACAACTCAAGAGCAACAATAAATAAATAAAATTCAATAAATAAAATTCAAAAGTGGGGAAATGACCCAAATGGACATTTTTCCAAAGAAGGCATACAAATGGTCAATAAGGATATGAAAAAGTGCTCAACATCACTAATCATCAGGGAAAGACAAATCAAATTATCCTTGAATTATCTGTTGAATTATCTGTTCAAATGGCTATTATTTTAAAAAAAGTGTTTTTGAGGATTTGAAGAAAAGAGAGCCCTTATACACTATGGGTGGGAATATAAATTGGTGCAGCTCTTATAGAAGAGAATATGGAGTACCTCAATAACTAAAAGCAGAACTCCATATGATCCAGCAATCCCCTTTGCTGAGTATGTAATTAAAGGAAATTAAATCAATATCTTGAAGAGCTATCTGTGCTTCCATTCTCATTGTTATTTATAATAGTCAATATGTGGAAACAACCTAAGTATCCATCAATGAATAAAGAAACTGTGGTTTATATGTATATAATGGAGTATTATTCAGCCTTTGAAAAGAAGATCTTGCCATTTACAACAGCATGGAGGAACCTGGAGGATATGCTCCATGAAATAAGCCAGAAAAAGAAAGAGAAACGTTGCATGATTTCGCTTTTATGTAGAATCTCAAAAAGTTTGACTACCTCAAGTAGAATGGTGATTATCAGCAGTGAGGAGGTGGGAGAAATGGGTACAAAGTTACAATTATGTAGAGTGAATAAATCTAGACATTTAATGTACATCATGATAAGTATAGTTAATAGTACCATATCAATATCAAATTTGCTAAGAGAGTAGATTTCTGGTCCTCTCCTAACACACAGTCACACACCCATACACACATGCATACACACAAAAATTGTAATTATGTGGGTAGATGTGTGAATTGGCTTGATTAAAGGAATTATTTCACTATGTGATTTGATCAAATTTCAAATCACCATGTTTCATGTGTTAAATATATACAATTTTATATATAAATATATACATACATATATAAAAATATATATAAATGCACATACATATATAAAATATATATAAATATATATAAATATATACAATTTTAATTCAAACAATAAAAGATGGAAACGAGCTAAGGACAAGTTTGGGGCATAAGGAAACAAAGTAACATGGAACATAAAGCTCTTTTGAGTTGTGTCGGCACTGGGCCAGCAAGTTCTGTAGGATGGTTTAATGTAGGAGTCAGGGTGTCCTAGTCTTACACCTGTCTGTCTAGGAAGTTCCTGTCTAAGAAGAGACAGAGCTGGAGGTTTGGAAGCATTAATGCAAAGTGAAACCAGATCTGTTTTGTTGGAGATTCGATAAATCTGGAAACGAAATCTTGCTAAGTGTTTATCAAATTGAATTTGTGGAAACAGACTGAATTAGATATTATTCAGTTGAAAATATAATTTAGAGATACACTGATATATTTGAGATGCATTGGTGCCATTTTTAAAGTTTCCTGAAGTATCTTTTTAAATTTATCATACATAGTGCCTCCTGGATGAATACAATAATGTTAGAAGAGTGGTGAAAGGGAAGGAGAGGAAAATTTAGACCAAAATTAGATATAGTTTCTCACTCAAGGGAAATTATGATTCATCAGGAAATACAGACATCACATGATTAATGTAAGGTGGAATGGGTGGGGCCTGACAATGCTAAATGGGACTAAAGATGGACATAACCAGCTTCAGGACACCAGTTTAGAATTTTGATGTTAAGGAGACAGTGAGGCCCCCCAAAATCATGCCTCTTAGCCCAGTGGCTTTAGCAGAGAGTCCTTTGTCTGGTGAGAGAATAGATTGAGATAGGTAGAGTGACTTAAATACTCAATCTAGGGGATGTAGAAGCAAAGATAAGTTTCTATCCGGCAGGATTTTTCAAACTGCACGTTGTTACCAGCATTTAAAAACAACATAAAAGTAGGCCAGAATTATTTGGTATACAAAAGATCAGAGTGATATTACAGACAGCAAAGAGACATAGGATTTTGTAAAACTTTGGTTTCAGTTTTGAGGGGAGAGTAAAATATAAAGTACATATCTATGTTCTAAAGTTCTGCTGGAAACAAACTAGGAAGACATTTGAATTTTTTAATGTTAATAGAACAATGAAGATTTCATTATAGCATGTTCTTGATTTTATAAAAGCTTTAATTAGATTGTTTTAGTATTAAAAAATTCAATCTTGCCCTAGGTAACTTAAAAAAATATTTCACGGAGGGGCACCTGGGTGGCTCAGTGGGTTAAAACCTCTGCCTGGGGTCCTGGGATTGAGCCCCACATCGGGCTGTCTGCTCAGCGGGGAGCCTACTTCCCCCTGTCTCTCTGCCAGCCTCTCTGCCTACTTGTGATCTCTCTCTCTCTCAAATAAACAAATAAAAATCTTTAAAAATAAAATAGTTTAAAAAATAAATAAAAAATAAAAACAATATTTCAAAGAATGGAGTTAAAAACAAATATAACAAAACACTACTAGGGCTAAACACTAGACAAAGAAGAAAGCACACTATAGTGTGCTATATTTGTGATTGTGAATTTATGTGTATGTGTGAATGTGTTTGCATCTATTTATAAAATATTACTCAATATAAAAGAAAAATTAGATTATTCTTTACAAATAACAACCTGGCACTTAATGTACTGATAGAGCAAATTAAATGGTCTTGTTATTTGGTTTCATGGCTCTGTGGGACTCATTGGGTATTTTTTAGGACTGATAAGCTGCATAGGATCTTCTTAATCAATTGTTTAGCTATATTTTCTTCAGAAAATTGAAAAATAAATGCTTTTTAGGAGAGAAAACTCTCTATCTTTTAGAGAAGTGTGGTATCAGATACATGGCTTTGCTTGTTAGGTTTACAAAGGCCATTACCATCTTTGGGAAAAATTAATTATTATATTAAAATACAAGCCTATGATTGTTGCTACCAACAATGTAAAGGGTTTTGTTTTAAGACCAAAGCAAATAGAGTGAGATGGTTTAATAGAAAAAAAAAATTGGTTTCTAAGTGAAGGTGGTCATATCTGTAAAGGAGTTTTGGCAATTAGCAAAATGATGCTGATTGTTTTGAAGTCCTCTCCACCCAGTGATTTCATGAGCATGTTATCATGTCTACCATTCTCAATGCTGTTTCTTAAAAAATATTTCATTTGTATAAGTATGTGCTTTGCCAGCTGGGTAGAATTCCTTTTACAAAGACCCAACTGAACATACTGGAGAGGACTCTTTCTTTATCCATGATTTCAACTCCACCTGTTTACCATTTTCTTGTTAAAAGGAATTAGTGAGTGTTGGGTATGTGGCTATGAAGCAATTGAACAAATCTCCACTGCAACTATAATACAAATCCATCTTCAATCCCAGAGCAAATTGTTCTCATTTTGGGAGGGGAAAAGGTATTTTCTCAGCTAAAAACAAAAATTAACAAATATTTTGCAGAAGGTGAACTCTAGGGTCCCAACCAAATCCTGAACAAATTAGAGTGAAGCAGAAACAGCTGTTGGGTAAAATGCACATCCTAAGAGTAGGTTCTGGGCTGTCAGGCCAGATTGCTTGGAGCCAGCCGGTCCCAGCTTTACCGTTTCTCAGCACCTTTGCACAGAGTAGGAAATGTGGAAAGAGAAGCACATGTTCATGAAAAACAACAGGAGCCCCAGGTTCTCTTTGCTTTGGCACCTATGGGATTTCAAGGTGGTTCCTCTCCCCCTTTGTACCTCTGGGAAGCAGCCCATGAAAATGAAGAAGACTTGCTTCTGTGACAGGAGAATGAATGAAGCTATGATTGAGGATGTGAACTTCTCAAAAGAAATGAGAGGTTTGGATTTTTGCAAACCCTTTTTGCAAGGGCTCTCCCAAAACAGAGTTTATTTAGTGTGGTAATCCAGCAACCTTCACGCTGGAAGGTTATACTTTGCGTAAAAGTGCATGAAACATTTTCTACATTTATCCAATCACAATTTAAATTGAGAGATGTGGAATGATGAAAAAAGAATGAAATGCAATCTTGATTGTTTTTTAAATTCCAAATTTGCTTTTACTCCACCTAAAACGGTTATGTCCAAGTCCAGGAAGGGTGTCAAATGGTTCCAAGCATCCTATGGTATTTTAGATATGAAATTTAGATAAGAAAATGGTAAAATGATTTACTGATGTTCCTCTATGTCAACTTTATGCTGTTTTTCTTGTTTAATTTGTTGTAGTTTGCCTAGGTACCCAGAGGAAAAGCACACTTCTTCTTTCCATTCATGTTCTGAACCAGTTAGAAATAAGAACAAAAAGAGTGAAAATTTCAAGACCAAAATATAACCTTTATAATGGATAAGGCAGCTATGGTTCAATATGACTTCTTTATTGGGCCATATGGGCTTTTTAACACTGGCCTAGAATTAGAAAGACTTATGGAGACTCTTCCACGTATCGCAGGCCTTCTCCAGGGGAAACTTGCTTGCCATGTGGCCAAGAGCAATCAAGAACATGTGCTTTCAGTGGAATATGCCCCCTCTAACATTATTATACTATAATTTATCTTTTTATATATCTTAGTTTCTATTTGTAATATATACATACAATGAAAACAAATAAGAAAGGTATAAAATGAGAAGATAAAGTTTTTCCCCCATTTATCTACCATTTTACCCCATCCTGCACTCCAATGGCAACCGATTTTAATAGTTTACATTTCCATTTTTATTTTCCTTGGCTGTTATAATGTTAAATAAATACTTCTATTTCTACTTCTAAGATTATCTTTATACAGTAACTATTGATGATCTTCCATAAAAGATGAGGTACTTTGCACACCCATACTACTTCCTACCTCCTCTTTTCTCTTCACCTTCCTATTTTTTATTGGGCATTGTCTTGTTTTTAACTTTATTTTTGGGAGGGAGGAGCATGCTGTGGGAGGAACCTATTTAAAAGTAAGCTCCCAGAGTTCAAACTGCATTTCATCACTTATTTACTTATTAGCTATGTAATCTTGAAAAAGATACTTTACCTGTCAAAACTTCAAATTCCACATGTGTAATTGGTGTAATAATGGTAACTCATTCATAAGTAACTGTGAGGACTAAATTGTTCAATCTATATAAAGTGCTTAGCACTGTGCCTAACAGTCAGAAAATACTAAACCAATGTTACATATGGTTCTGTAACAATAATACACTTTGTCAAGAGGTTGATTCTAAAATCTGAAATCCAAGGAACAGAATCTACAATGTAATGATTACTTAAATATTCTTAATGGTAGAATCAAATAGCATGATTGGACTCCTAGAAACAGATGTAAATTTTTGTCACTAAAACTTTGTCCTTTAAAAAAAAGATGCTTCAATGTATCAATGATGTATCAGTGTTTAATGGATGTTCTTAATTTCTTCCAGGTTTCTTCTGTTTATTTCTTTTGGTCATACTAATTTTTAAATATTTTTTAAATTGAGAAGATATATAGTACTGGTATTCAGCTCACAGGTTCTGTGGTTTATGTGACCTTATGCAAGTGACTTAGATTTTCTATATCATATTTATCTTATCATGAGATAGAGGTAATAATAATATCACTCATAGTGTTATTATACATAATAAATGAACATTACATGACAGCACATCGCAGGGCACCACTTTGCTGCCCCCCCCCTTTTTTTTAGTTTTGAAAGAGTATTTTATTCACTTATTTATTCTTATAAAATATTGGGGCATTTAATGTTCTATGTACAAAATACATTTTTATATTCCTCTTCTCTCATAAGGGAGTGCTTATAAGATTCTAAATTCAAAGTTGGAATTTGGAATTCTGTTTCCAATTAATGATGGAGTAGCTTATTGCAGACCAACATTCCCACCAAAAACATCTAGACGAGGTGGGGGAAAAATATCCATATAGGCACTGGAGAGCCAGTATGGCAACCAGGACTGACCAGCTGGGTTAGAACATGGAAAGAAGTTAAGTGCATTGAAGTGAACCCTAAATTTTGCATTGCTTTCTACTCAAGAAATGTGCTGTTCTTGGCATGGGGCCAATAGCCTAAAAAGTTGAGCAAGAAGTGGCAGCTAATTGAGCAAAACATTTGGCAATCTCATGGACCTGAGGAGATAAAAACTGGATTCAATATATCAAGGAAACGGACCCATGGTAAAGGTCTCATACAGCCAGTTAGGACCCCTAAAAGGAGTACACACTAGGAATACTGGAGCAAACTGGAAATAGATCAATACACACGCATGCACATGCACACACACACAAAGGTATTGAGCTTTGTCAATGCCAGACATTGCATTGTTACAGTGATTTGTACCTATTCTAAATGCCTACTAGAGAATAAAACTCTGTCCTCATTGGAGGAAGATAAGTCCCAAATCTCAAATTATTATTACATATTTTTTCATTCACAGTATCTGTCATTAAATAAAAATAATCAAGTATGTCAGGAAATAGCACCAAACAACTAAACCCAAGAAGAAATACAGATAATAGAATCAGACTAATGGGTGATCTATTTATTATTTGACATTTACTTTTATGTTATAGTGATTACTGTGTTAAAAAAGATGTCAAGAGTAAGAATTTCCCTTGGGAACTAGGATATAAAAAATTATGGAAATTCTAGAACTGAAAAGTACATAAAAGAAAATTAAGAACTGAAAATACATATTAAATGGATTCATCTCAGAAGAAGAGAGGATAAATGAATTAAAAGATAAATTACTATCAAATATCCAAACTCATGCAAAGAAAAAAGATGTAAGATAGCTAAAAATATGGGGCAACTGGGCAGCTCAGTCAGTTGAGCATCTGTCAGCTCAGGACATGATCCCAGGGATCATGGAGCCCTGGATGGAGCCCTGCATGGAGGATGGGGGGAAGGGAGAGGAGGGGTCCCTGCTCATAGGAGATCCTGCTTCTCCCTCTCCCTCTGCCTCTGGCTCTGACTACTTGTGCTCTCTCTCTGTCAAATAAATAAGTAAAAACTCTTAAAAAATGATAGCTAAAAATGCACTAAAGGCATATGGGATATGGTGGAAAAATCTAACACATGTATAATTGAAGTCTTAGAAGAAGAGGGAAAAGTATTATGAGAGAAGCAAAATTTGAAGAGATACCAGTCATCAATTACCCCAAACTGATGAAAACCATTGAGATACAAAATTCAAGAAAAATTATAAACCCTAAATTGGAGAAATAATTTTAAAAATATGTATAACATGGTAAAACTACCAATAACAAAAAGATAATCTTAAAAGCAGTCAGGAAAAAAAAAAAGATATTGTACCTTCAAATGACCAACAATAAGACTAACATTTAAATTCTCATCAGAAATAATGATGGAAACTAGAAGATGATGGATTAACATCTTGAAAGTGCTTAAAGAAAATAAATGATAACCTAAAATTTTTTATCCAAATAAATATACTTCAAATGTGAAGGAAAATAAGGAAAAAGAAAATCAAGAAGAGAATTTGTTGTTAATAGATCCATGCCAAAAGAAATAATCAGAAAACAAATTGTCAGATTATTATGCAGACTCAGATATACAAGAAATTACTTCACTCTAGTTCTCTGGGTTACCCATTTAATGCACAAAGGATGTGCAACATGAATGAGAAATTATCTGTTGTTTTTTAAGTTTATGATATATGAGCATTTTAGTACAGAATTCCTGACTATACAGACTGGCCAATAGGTTCAATTTTTTTTTCTCATTCCATCATTTTTCTGTCTACTATTTGTAAATGATGCTCTATATTGATGATTTTAGTGGTCCTCCAATTAGTTTTTTTTAATAATTCATAATTAACAAATTCTAAATATTTCAAGTAGCTTCTCAAATTTTAATATATAGTCAAATCATTTGAGGATCTTGTTAAAACACAGACAGCTTAAGTTGGGGCCTGAAATTCTGCATTTCTAATAAAATTCCTGGATGATGCCAGTACTACCAGTACTTGGACTGTGCTTGGAGTAGCCAAAGTCTTGAAATACTTTGACTTCCTCATTTCAAACATATTTTACTGTTGTTCCATTTCTTGGTTTTATTCCTCCACAAATTAAACATTATTATTCTTACATAGTATTTAGTTAGATTAACTCACGATTTCTTTGCTTCCTGCTTCTTGTATTTCAATTTATTTCTTTTAGGATTTCTGCAGTGAAGATATATTGATAATAACCTCTGCGTTTCATTATACAAAACTGTCTTTATTTTCTCCTCCTTGTTGAAAATCAGTTTTACTGGGCGAAGCATTCCAAAATACTGCATTGTCTTCTGATCTCCATACATACTACTATGAAATGAGACATCTCTCCAATTGATATTCAGGTGATCTATCCTTTCTCTGTACATACTTAAGAACTAATTTGATGTTCATGTTTCACTATGATACTATCTTTGTGTGAAGTTATTTTTTATTTGTTCTTTTTGGAATATACTATACTTCTTGGATCTGGGAATTGGTGTTCTTCAATGGGTCTGGAAAATTCTCAAACTTAATGTCATTAAATATTGGCTTATCCTCATTCTTGTTTCTTTTGTAATTGCAATTGGACATTTATTGGCTCTCACACTCAATGCTCTATCTCCTAGTTTCTATTTCATATTTTCTATCTCTCTGTCTTTCTGAAGAGTTGAATTTTTAATGTTTTAGGTTCTATATTCTAGGTCACTAATTCTTGTTAACTTTAGTCTTCCATTAACCCATTTTATTTTTAATTTAAATAAAATTTTTCATTTCTAATATTTTATTTCCATCTTTTAAAAATATTGTTACATTTTAAAATAATTATTATCATTTGTATTTTCATGCTTCTTTTATTTCTTCAAACAAAATAATATGGTTGTTATATATTCTCTGAGAATTACAATGTCTGATATATTAAGGAATGGATTCTCTAGAATTTAATTCAAGGTGCCTTGTCTCTTTGTGTTTTTCTTCTTCTCCAGTGAGTTGTTCATTTTCTTTGGAACTTTATCTGTGGGAGTTCTTTGAGGCCTGTGTTCAATTAGTACTCCTCCAGAAATGAAGTGTGTTTGCTTCTGCCAGTTTCCTGGGGGCACTATTGACCTAGGACCACTTTAAATTAAATTGTCCATTTGAGATTTTTCAGACCTCACAGGTGGCATAAATTTGGATAGTAATCTTGTGAAGGGGTCTGTTGTGGTTATAAAATCTTCTGCCTACCTCCTACACTGGTACCAATTCAGAGATTGGAAAACTTTCTTGATCTTCTGTTTTTGGCAGAGAATTTGTTTCTCATTCAACCTTTTACAAAGGTTATAGCCCATTGGAACTCTAGCCCATTGGGACACTAGCTTTATGCAGGGGTCTCCTAACAGAATACCCACCTGGAAGCAGTCCCTCACCATTTTATCCTACTCACTCAACCCTATGCACTTTTTATGATGTTATCTCAACATATCTAGGGTAAAAGAACTCTTTGTGTCCTAGAAGTTGAACAAATTTGTCTTCCTTCCTCTTTCCTTCAGCGCCTTGTTCAGCCAGTGTGGGCAGGTGAGCGAGGTCAATTATTTGTTCAAAGCACTTACTTTCTACCCATTACACAATCATATAATACTACTTATACTCCTGTCTCAAGGTCATCAGGGGAAGACTACAACATAGTAAAATTCATTTCAGTCTGTTCTTAACTAGATTGAAACTGCTAGTAAAATGAGGTGTTAAGATCTTAAGTTTGCTTTGTCACAGCCTTCCTACGTAGTTCATACCTTCTTTTTTGCACATAGCAGCTTTTCATTGAATGTCCAATGAGGTATTCAACTAATAACATTAATACCAACATTATGACTACTCTGTCTGTGAAAATAAATCAGCAGAAATCTTGAATTTAGCTAATAATATGTAAGTCCCAGCTTGATTATTTCTATATTCGGGAACCTTCAATTAATTCTGAAGGAATCAAATTCAGTTTCATGATTATGTGTTTGAGAATGTTATTCTTTCCAGAATCAAACCTCCCTCTGATTTTCTAGTCTCAGCCATCTACATGGACAGTGGATGGAATCAAAAGTAGATAATCAAGTGGAAGAGATTTAAGATGTGTGTTTTGAGACTGTTCCCAGACCTGTCCCTGTGGTTGAGACCACAGATATTGTTCATACCCAAGTCATAATGCGAGAATGACGGAGGCCCTCGTTAGGGCACGAGATGAAGTTCGATGAAGGGGTTGTGGTCAGTTCCAGTGTGATTCTTCACCATTCCAAGGTCAAACCTGTCAGGCTCTCCATAAGTCATGAGTTAGTCATGCACTTGGGACCTAGGCAGCACTCCAGCCTCCCTCTCTGAGAAGCTCTCTGGCTCAGGCCATCTGTCACTTTTCTCCAGCAGACAATCAATGGGTCTGCTAACTCTTCTCAAGCTTGATTTCAGGCCCCAATGGATGGCTTGAACCCTGTACTGACCCACCATATTTCCTGAACCTCTCCCCCTTCCTCTATCCTGATGTCTTTTATAACTGCCAAATTTCTCAGAGTTAGCCTTAAAATAAAAATTCTAGATTTAAAGAAACATTTTGGAGTAATTGTAGATAATGTCTGTAGTGTTACTCACAATTCATGTTATTTCAGAAGGAAGGGAGGGAACAAGCACTGAAAGACAACTTCTACACGGTTTCTTTTTATTGGCTGCCATCTCTAAAATCTCTGATTTATTCATGGCCATTCCACTAATCTATTTAGTATCCTCAGGGATGATGCTGTTCTCTTCTTTCCAGCCTTCCTGGGAGATGAATCTCTTCTTTTTTTTTTTTTCCCCTAATTTTTATTTCTTGTTGAATCTGGGAAACTTCTTCTTCACTCAGTCCAAACCACTGTACCCCATTCTTTTTCACCACATACTAGTAAAATGAGAAAAGTGTTTCTTCTGGCCAGTGAAGTGTTCCAATGGCTCCTTGGATGACAGGTCCCAGAACAGAAATCAGTTCCTGGCAGTTTGTTTTGAAGGCCCTTAGTCTCTTTGTTGTGCTTCCTGATCCCCACATTTTACTCAAACTCAGCATAATTAAATGGAATTTGCTAGCATAGGTTTGGGAGCTGTGATCTAGGTTTGATTCCCTATTCTGCCATTAATTCAATAGTCTGGCCTCGGTCCGTTTATTTATTTATTAATTTTTGTTAATTTTCTTATCTGCAAAGTGTGCAAATTATTACCTACCTTGTATAGTGGTCGTGAGTGTTAAGAGTAATTATCTAAACAAGACCAGTGCCTTACAAAATAGGAAAGACCCAAACAATGTTAGCTGTTATTATTGTTGTCATTTGTTTATTCCCTAATAAATATGAATCGTATGATTGCAATTGTGGCAATGGTAATACCTCATGATTACAGTAACTTGGAGTTGCCCCAGAGCCCTGGCTAAAGCACTCATTGCTCTAAAGGGAGGGTGAGTTTCTAATGGAGCCAAATGCCTTGAAGTTCAGAGCTAAGTGATCATGAAGCTTCTCTTGTTTAAAATACCATGACCCCCCAACCCTCAGACCCAGTGAGGAATTCCTGCGTTGTTAGTCTCCCTCATGCATGGCTTCTGAGGCTCTTAGGCCAGTGTGTCTGGGAAAGTTTCAGGCTGGAAGCATCAAGGAGTATTAATGTGCAGATGTAGGATCTGTCAAGAATACGAGCTGTGGTGCAACAAAAACCACCTGCGTGGCTTGTGATGTTTTTGAAAGAGTGCCGGAAAGAAGGGGCCCAGGGCCAAGAAAGGAAAACGGAGCTGTGGATTTGTGTGCAGCTCAGAGCACAGGCCTGAGAGCAAGAGGAGCAGGAACACTGCTGCTGTGCTGCCGCTGCCCCACGCCCACCACTAATGTTGGTGTCGCATTTTTATGACTGATGCACCATGTCAGACCTAGGTGTGCTGACTTTGCTTCTGTGCATGCAGGGAAGGGGACAGAAAAGGTCAGTGTCTCTCTTCATACTAGATAATGGGTTATCTCAAGGAGGGCCTCCCTCAGACCCCTTATATCAGAACACAATAGGAAGTTTCCACAGAAAACCATCCCATGAGTTGCCAGGACCTAGGCTGCCTGCCCCCCAGGCCTTGGGGGCAGTAAATCCGGAAGGAAAGCAGTTAGTCTCCCCATTAGAATGCTAACTTCAGCAGTCTCCCACTCCTGAGCTTGCCAAGAACACAGCAAGGATGCTGCCATAGGTCGGGAGGAGAGCCACTGCCAACAGGCAGCCCTGTGCCTACCAGGAGCTTGGCTTCTGTGGGCCAGAAAATGCACAGCTGACTGATTGGCTGGGCTGTCCTCCCCCACCACCCCACCCAGGCTGAGAAGGAGCCTTTGCCAAAGCAGGCCTCATTGTTTTCCAGAGCCATGAGTTAAAACTGGATTTTCTGTTCCTAATTTATGCCATGAGAGCCTTGACTACAACTTAATTGGGAGCTCCAAAATGGTGGAGAAATAGCTACTGAGGTACGCAGTGCTGGCAGAAAGCTGGAGTCAGGAACTGCAATCCAAAAGGCTTCAGAAAATCAATGTGCTGAATGAAGGAGGAGCTGAACCAAATCGTTTCCCACCAAGTGGCATAGAAAGAAGTCCAGCGACGTCAGGAGGACGGGGATATTGTGGACATTATCCAGGCTGAGGGAGAACAATTCCCAGACCAGCTTTCCCACCTACAGTGCTATCAACATGCACTCACCTGACACTCCCCGACTTCCTTCACATCTCTCCCTGCATCTGCAAGGCTCTTGGAACCTCCCGGTGTTCTGTCCACGGCAAGGGCAAACCCACCTGACTCTGGCATTGGCTGATGAAAACCCATATGGGTTTGAGAGAAGGAGCAGGGTCAGGAGCAGAGACAACACCTGGATGAGAAGAGAAAACTCCAAAGCCTGTGAACAGAGTGATGAGCTGAAGTTAGCCTGGGAGTAGGAACATTGATAGAGGAATACATGAAAAATGTGGTGGGTCTTTTTTTTTTTTTTTTTTTTTTTAACAATCTGAGATGAGCAGTAAGCAAATGTAGAACTCCTAAAAGAATATAAAATGCTGCTGTGACGAAATCTGTTTGTTCGCTTAAGTAGAATATTTGCTTTCATTGAGAGAGGAGAACTAAACCTAGGTTTTTTCCCCTGGAATGTACTAATTTTAAATGATATTGATCATAAAAAATATATTCATATCTTACAACAATTCTGTAAAGTAAAGAGAGTATAGATGTTGTGTCCATTTTTCAGAGGGAGGAATTGGAATATCCAAGACCAAACATGTGGGATCTGCCAAGCTGGGTTCTCACCCCAATATTCTGACTTCAAATGGAGTGTTCTTTCCTGCTGAGCTACTTTTTTTTTTTAATTTTTTTATTTATTCATTTGATGGAAAGAGATCACAAGTAGGCTGAGAGGCAGGCAGAGAGAGAGAGGAGGAAGCAGGCTCCCCACTGAGCAGAGAGCCCGATATGGGGCTTGATCCCAGGACCCTGGGATCCTGACCTGAGCCGAAGGCAGAGGCTTTAACCCACTGAGCCACCCAGGTGCCCCCCCCCTTTTTTTTTTTATTTACCTAGGTGCCTAAGTCCAAGATTTTCCTAGGATAAAATACAATAAAATGCTTATTTTGTTATTATTTTATTATGTTTTTAAGTAATTTTGACACCCAATGTGAGGCTTGAACTCTGGACTCCAAAATCACAAGTTGGATGTTTTATTGACTAAGCCAGTGAGGTGCCTCTAAAATGCTTATTTATGCACAAAATATTGCCTGTGTGTATGTATGTGTCTGTGTGTGTATGTGCCTGTGTTTAGGATACATTTAACATGACTTGGCCTTTAGTCAACTTACATATAATCAGGAAGACGAATAGCATCATTTTTTAGTAAAAAGGCACTTAAATAGATTTGTAAATATCTGCTTGAAAGGAAATAGAATTAAAAAGAATATCTGACAGATATGAGGTGATATCTCATTATAGTTTTGATTTGCATTTCCCTGATAATCAGTGATGTTGAGCATCTTTTCATATATCTTCTTTGGAAAAATATGTCTACTACCCATTTTTTGATTGGATTATTTGTTTTTGGGGGTGTTGAGTTGTATAAGTTATTTTTATATTTAGGATACTTATATTTATACTTATATATTTTTATATTTAGAATATTTATATTTATATTTAGGATACTAACTCTTTATCAGATTTGTCATTTGTAAATATCTTCTCTCATTCCATATGTTGCCTTTTAGTTTTGTTGATTTTTTTTTCCTTCACTGTGCAGAAGCTTTTTATTTTAACAAAGGGCTAACCCAGCAACACAAGAAACAAAAGGTATTGGTCAGGATGTGAAGAAAGAGTAAGCCCTTGCACTGTTGGTGGGAATGAAACCTGGTGCAGCCACTCTGGAAACAGTATAGAGTTTTCTCAAAAAGTTAAAAATAGAACTACCCTATGATACAGATGTTACACTAGTAGGTACTCACCCAAAGAATAGAAAATACTAAATCATAGAACAGAAAAATACTAAAATACTAAATACTAAATAGAAAAATACTAACAAAGGAATACATGCACCCTGATGTTTATAGCAGCATTATCTACATTATCTACAATAGCCAAATTATAGAAACAGTCCAAGCATCAGTTGACTGATGAGTGGACAAAGAAGAATGGTATATATTATATAATATAGTATCATACACACACACACAGAAAATGTTAGTTCAATAGGCAATTACTAAAAATCTTCTGGGTATATTTCAAACTGCATATATATACCCCTATATATAATGGAATATTACACAGCTGTAAAAAGAATGAAATCTTGCTATTTGCAATGACATGGGTAGAGCTAGAAAGTATTACACTAAGTGAAATAAGTCAGCAGAAGAAAGACAAATACCATATGATTTCACTCATATGTGGAATTTAAGAAACAAAGCAAATAAACAAATGGAAACAGAGAGAGAGAGGCAAACCATGAAACAGACTCTTAACTATAGAGAACAAACTGATGGTTACCAGAGGGGAGGTGGGTGGGGCAGATGGGTTAAATACATGAAAGGATTTAAAGAGTGCACTTGTGATGAGCACCAGGTGTTGTATCAAGTGTTGAATCACTGTATTATACACCTGAAACTAATATTGAAATGTATGTTAATTAGCTGATATTTAAAAACAAACAAACAAACAAAAATATATGATTTCCAAACAGCATTCCTTTGGGGTATGTTTCTATTATTTCAGGAGATGTGGATTAAACATTAAAGTAAGAATGATCTCAGAGATCTCAAGTTAGTATTGTCCAGTACTGTTGAGAATAGTATGTTCAGTACCAAATATTGTATTAAAATGGGGGTCCTTGCTTCACATGAACTAGCTATGTGACCAAAGCAAATGTTAGTTCAATAGATATTTATTGAAAATCTTCTGGGTACATTTCAAACAACATGTTAAACTCTGGAGTTGTGGAGGTATTTACTTATCCCTTTCTCTGGTTGGTTTCCATCTGGATTTATTCCATCCAGATGTGTTTCTATGCTATCAACTTCTATTAGGACAGCTTCAGTTATAGTGAGCTAACAAACAACCCCCATGCCGCAATAGGAAGATTGTTTTGTCGTCACACAGAGTTCACTAAAGGTCCAGATGATTCTACAAAAGCTGTCTTCTATATGGTAACACCATGACCCAGAATATTCTGATCTTTATCATATTAACTTGTGACTTCCATATTTGGAAGCTGGGAAACAAATCCATTGATATGTCAAGTTTTCTCTTTCACAAGTAACATACATCAATTCTCATAGCATCTTGGCCACTGTCACATGGCTCCACTTAAATGTGAAGGCATCTAGAAAGTAAATTCCACCTTCTATCCAGAAACAAGAAGACAAAGTGATATCTAGTAAGGTCTACAACCCTATATCTATATTTGAGAGTCTAAGCAAGAGGCGGTAGGCTATCACAAACAATACCATATGGTAAGAACCTTTGTAGACTTAAGTGGCCTGAGGTGGTCAGGGAGGCAGAGCTAAGTTGAGTCTCAAGCCCTGAAGAGGATCTAGAGAGAGAAAGGGGAACTGATAATAGGGTGGAGGTACAGAGTGGTTTTCCAAGAGAAAATAATGCAGGAGAGCTCTACTCAGGCCCATTCCTGGTGAGTGACTCAGTGTGCACTGTGTTTTGAATAGTGCTAAATTATGCAAGCAAAAAAAAATAAATCGTGCAAGCGAATTAAGTTGGGAAGTGAAAGTAAGTCTTAGAGTAGCAAAAATCCTATCTGGAAATGAATCTGTATAAGATTTTAGTGTACATGGTTTTTCCTGGTGTTATCTTGATGCAGTATGTCTAGGGCATTGATGCCTTCTTGAAAAATGCTTCCAGAGATCCAGGAGGGATGCCAGGTGCTACATCCATCGACCTGTTTGGAACACACTTAGAGAATCTCAGCTTCTTCTCTTTAAAAATATTAAGTTAGGGGCTCCTGGGTGGCTCAGTTGGTTGGGCAACTGCCTTCAGCTTAGGTCATGATCCTGGAATCTCAGGATCAAGTCCCACAATAGGCTCCCAGATCCATGGGGAGTCTGCTTCTCCCTCTGACCTTCTCCCCTATCATGCTTTTTCTGACTTTCTCTCTCTCAAGTAAATAGATAAAAATCTTTAAAAAAAATTTTAAGTCAGATTTTTTGAAGTATGACTCATATCCAATAAAATCAACTTTTTCTGAGTAGACTCCTATAATTTTTAATAAATACATATAATCATGTAACCATCAGCACAATGAAGACAGTAAATAATTATATCACCTGAAAAAGTTACCTCCTACTCTTCTGCAATCTATATACTTTCTTTATACTCAGTCCCTGGCTACCAGGCTCTGTTGTATGTCCTTATATTTTTGCCTTTTCTAAAATATCATATAAATGGAACCATACAGTGTGCAGCTTTTTGAATATGGCTTCTTTCATTTAACATAATGCATTTGTGACACATCCACATTGTTACATCCATCAGTAATTCATTTTCTTTTATTGCTGACTACTACTCCATTCCATGGATGTTCCAATTTGCTTGCCCATTCACTAGTTGAAGGATATTTGGGTTGTTTCCAATTCTGGGCAATTATTAATAAAGTTTTAGTAATTGCCCAGAATTGGAAACAACCCAAATTAAAGTTGCATAAACTTTGCCATCTAGATTTTTATGTGAATGTATATTTTTATTTCTCTTGCGTAAATACCTAGGAGTGGGATCAATAGGTCAGGTGGTAAGTGTACATTTAACTTCATAAGAAATGGCCAAATTGTTTTCCAAAGTATCTCAATACCCCCCCCCTTTTAATTTCAGCTGCTTCTTGCTCTCATGATGCACTAGGAAAGTTTCTAAAGGTAATAAGGAGATTTAATCTTCAGGTATTCACAGATGTCTCAATTTACAAAGCACTTTCTGCCCATTCTTTTATGTGTTCCTTGTAGCATCCAGAGTAGGGATGATGCCATGACCTGAACTAGACTATTCCAAACTTAGGTAAATCCTTTAACTTTCAGGACCTCAATTCCTTTATTTGAATAATGGGAATGATCATGAGGTGTGATGGGTATAACTGGGATTAAGGTCATGGATTTTAATGTCAGTCTTTTTTTCTAGCTCTGCTTCTTACTCTTTTTATCAGAAACTTACTGACCAGGTGATGAGTATTAATTAAGGAGAGCCCTGGGTGTTATAAGCACCTAATGAATCTTTGAACACTACATCAAAAACTAATGATACACTATATCTTGGCTAATTTAACATAATAATAAAAAAGAAGATATGTCTTAAATCTTTTCAACACACACATACATACACACACAATAGTAACCATGTAAAAGTGATGGTTGTGCAGTTAGAATGGCCAAAATTAACAAAACAGGAAACAACATGTGTTGGAGAGGATGTGGAGAAAGGGGAACCCTCTTAGACTGTTGGTGGGAATGCAAGTTGGTGCAGCCTCTTTAGAGAACAGTGTGGAGATTCCTCAAGAAAATAAAAATAGAGCTACCCTATGACCCTGCAATTGCACTCCTGGGTATTTACCTCAAGGATACAGATGTCGTGAAAAGAAGGGCCATCTGTACCCCAATGTTTATAGCAGCAATGGCCACGGTCGCCAAACTATGGAAAGAACCAAGATGCCCTTCAGTGGACGAATGGATAAGGAAGATGTGGTCCATATACACTATGGAGTATTATGCCTCCATCAGAAAGGATGAATACCCAACTTTTGTAGCAACATGAACCGGACTGGAACAGATTATGCTGAGTGAAATAAGTCAAGCAGAGAGAGTCAATTATCATATAGTTTCACTTATTTGTGGAGCATAACAAATATCATGGAGGACAAGGGGTGTTAGGAGAAGGGAGTTGGGGTAAATTGGAAGGGGAGGTGAATCACGAGAGACTATGGACTCTGAGAAACAATCTGAGGGGTTTGAAGTGGTGGGGGGGTGGGAGGTTGGGGTACCAGGTGGTGGGTATTATAGAGTGCACGGATTGCATGGTGAAAAAATAATGAATACTGTTTTTCTGAAAATAAATAAATTGAAAAAAAATTTAAAAAAGTGATGGTTGTGTTAACTAGCTGGATTTTGATGATTTCACAATGTATATGTTTCTCACAACTTCAAATTGTATACCTTAAATATGTATACTTTTATATGCCGGTGATAATAAAGCTAGTTAAAAAGTTAAAAAGTTAAAAAAAAAAAAAGTTATTGAACTCACATGGGCTTCATGTAAAATCAGAATAATAAAAATTACTTCATGGAGCTATCTGAATGATTATATTAGGTATATGCCAACCACTTAATGGACTGCTCACTGCAGATGAAGTGCTTCATAAATAATAATTATTGTTACTATAGACAGTCTGATTACTGTGAACAGAGTATGCCTGAAATTTGCAAATTGCAAAGGATTGTGTGAAAGTGGGCCATTTAGCAAGGAATAAAAGTAGGATTCAAGATACGCAATATTAGTGACACTCTCAGTCACAGCACTTCGAATGTGCTTGAACTTGAAGCCCAGAATTCTATCTAGCTTACCATGTGGACTCTAATTTTTTTCAAAAAATTGTTAAAATAATTCCTTCTGTGAATACAGCCTGCAAAACTATAGCACCATCCCTTGATTGTCTTTGCTCTCCCTGGTCTCAGAATGCCTTCAGTAATGTAGAGTTTGATGACCGTGGAGGGAGAGAACTCACTCTCAAGGCTATGAGGAAGCGTCTAGGGATCACCTGCTTAAGGGATTTGGGGAGGTCATTATTAGAGCCTTGAACTTCAAGATAAATGGGATGCCTCTGATGTTGCCAGGGCCCTGCAGGGACTGTGCATTATAGTTCCCAAGTCCATCCTTTTAAACAAAACAAAACAAACAAAACAAAAAACAAACAAACAAAACAAAAAACAAGCAAACAAAACAACTTTACAACCCTGAGATCAAGACCTGAATTGGGATCAAGTGTCAGAGACTTAACGGACCAAACCACCCAGGCACCCCTGGAGGAATACTTCTGAATTAAAGTAGGTCTTATGAGGTACACAGATATTTTTATGTGCTTTCCTAGAAGTGGCTCTCAGACACTTCTGGTTGTTTGCTACATAGTTAATTAAAATAACTGGGACAAGTTACACTCATCATTACTTGGGCATATATCTTGTATGGCTCTGTTTATTTTTAACTTTTCACTTTGAAATAACTTCATGCTAAAAATAATAGTAAAACTTCTGTATACCATTTACCAAGATTCACCAACTTTTTTAAGGACTTATTTATTTTATTTTAGAGAGAGAGAGAGCAGGGAGGAAGGGCAGAGAGAAAGGGAGAGAGAGAGTCCTAAGCAGATTCTGCATTGCGCATGGAGCCCAACATGGGGCTTGATCTGAAGACCCTGAGATCAAGACTGAGCCCAAACCAAGAGTCTGGCACTTAATTGACTGTGCCACCCAGACAACCCCACCAATTTTTAACATTTTGCCATATTGTTTTTATCACAATCTTCACTCTATATGTGTGTATGCATATTTTATAATTGTTCTTTTTAAAAATATTTTATTTTTTAAGTAATCCTCACACCCAGTGTGGGGCTGGAACTCAAAACCCCAAGATCAAGAGTCACATTGCTCTAATGACTGAACCAGCCAGGAGCCCTGTCTTTTGTAATTTTTTGGCCTATTTGAGAATAGTTTACATACATCATGCACCTTCCTCCTTAAGACTTTTGTATGTATTTTCTAAGAAAAATGGTATTCCGTATGTAACCAATGTACAGTTACCAAATTCAGGGAATGTATCATTGATATAAAATTTTTATTGACCCTGAATTGCATATTCCAACTTTGTCAGTTGTCCCATCATGCCCTTAATAGAATTTTCCCCTCCGTTGAATGCAGGTTACATGCAGGGTCCCATACTACATTCAGTTGTCATGTCTCTTTAGTATTCTTTAATCTGTAACAGTTCCTCAGCCTTGCTAACACTTGCATGTAATTGACATTTTTGAAGACTACAGTATAATTATCTTATAAAATGTTTTCCATAATCAGGATTTGTCTCTTCTTTCCTCATGATTACATTCTGGCTACACATCCCTGGTGGGAATAGTACAAAAGTGAGTTTGTGCCCTTCTTAGGATAGCACATCCAGAAGCCACAGTGTTTATCAGCTCATTTGCCTAGGAAATGTTTGTTGTTCTGTTTCTCTCCTTACAGTTATGATGTCCCTCTGCAATTAATAAGCTTTCTCTCTCAGATTTAGCACCCTTTAGTGAGTCTTGCCCAAATCAGTATTTACTATGAAGATTATACCACTTCATTCACATTTAGCGAGTGGCATTTTATTATAAGGAAATGCCCCATTTTATTTTCTATCTATATCTATCTATCTATCTATCTATCTATCTATCTATCTATCTATCATCTATCTATCATCTATTTTAGTCAGTGGCTTATAATGCATTCGTGTTCTTACTTATCTTGATGCCGAGGAAAGCCTCTTCAAACCTGCTCCTTTGTCTTTTTGACATTCTCCCAGGGTTTTTTTGGGTTTTTTTTTTTTTTTCAGAAGGTCTTTGCTTTCTGGTACACTAAGGTATTCAGTGTTCATCTGGTACTTTTACTGTTCCAGTCCTAGAATCTGCCGTTTCTCCAATGATCCCCTTTTCCTTCTAGCAGGAAATAACATTGGGAAACCAAGATCTGGGTTGTAGGTGGGCCCCTTGCTACTGTTGTGTCACTGCTTCTAAACACTTTCACCAGACAGACCTGGGAAAAGACATTATATGGACATCTTTCTTTAGAAATCACTAATTCATACCAGTGCTTCCAAATTCCAATCCAACTCCACCTGATTCTTTCTTGCCTTCCCCCTTTTTGTGTTTCTACTTTCCTTCTTCCCACTACGAAGATCTTGATTTCCAAATTACATCAACACATATACTCAATTTTACAGTGCATAAAAATTAGTTTTAGAATTTTTGGACCCAAAATACTATGGGAAAAAGCAAAAACAAAAACAAAAACAAAAAATCCTGCTCAGGAGATTTCAAGGTTTGTTTGCAGTTTCATTTCCTCCAGACTGAAGTTCTATATTTATAGCACTGTCTTCTACGGTCACTAGCATTAGTTTTGTGTATTGTTTTGTTTTGTTTTGTTTTTTTCCTTCAGTGATTTTTCGTTTTAAATACAGTGGATTTATTTGTTTCTTTTTGCTTTGAGTTTGCAGTTTTTCCCACCGTCTTTGTGAATTTTATTTTATTATTATTTTTTTAATTTAAAGATTTTTATTTATTTATTTGACAGAGATCACAAGTAGGCAGAGAGGCAGGCAGAGTGAGAGAGAGGGAAGCAGGTTCCCTGCTGAACAGAGAGCCCAATGCAGGGCTCAATCCCAGGACCCTGAGACTATGACCTGAGCTGAAGGCAGAGGCTTTAACCCACTGAGCCACCCAGGCGCACCTGTGAACTTTATTTTTGAAAATATAGAACATTTACTATGCTCCAAAATTTGAACTCTACAAAGTTATGTACTCAGAGGGTTATTCCTGTTGCTCCCATGGCAGGTAAAAGATTTTATTGTTTATGTTAATTGCTCCATGTTTCCTTATACAATAATAATAATATTTTTATATGTTTTCTAATTTCTCTTTCTTTTTTTACACAAAAGATCCCATGATATATACTCTTTTCACTATTTTTTTTTTTTGTACAAAGACTCACTGGAACAATAGATCATATCCTACTATTTCTGCTTTGTTCTTGCTGTGGATTTGTAACATTTTCATATGGTGGCTAAGTAGAGCAAAGAATATCCCTCTGAAATACTGGAAGGTTTAACATAGACTTAGAAGCCAGTGAATATTGTTCTACAGATACATAATTGACCAGGTTATCAAAGGGGGTGAGGTGAAAAATAACAGTGCATACTACACTATTTAACAGCTTTTCTGTGTCTCCTGTCCCCTTTAGACTGAAGTCTAAACTTCACAGCTTGACATATCAGGTCTTTAGAATGTATCCCTAATTTCTTCTTCTTTGACTTATCCACATTGTTCTTACACAGCTGCCACCCTGAAGTCCCCAGTCCTCATTCTAATACACCCTTTCAGACCGTCAAGGGTTTAAAATTCCATTTGAGTTGCTCAGAATTCATTCTCTTCCTGCTTTGTATGCTTTGTCAACAGTTAACATCTCTCCTTATCTACCTTACTCGTTACCTTCTCAAAGAAGCCCTCATTAAAGTACACTGGCAAACTTATTATTTTTATCACAGAACTTGGTACACATATCAAATATAGTACTTGTTGACCTGTATTGTATTACTTGGTTTACTTATAGTCTTCCTTATGAGATTTTGAGTTCCTTGAGAGTCAGGACCATAGTTTATCTCCCACGATTAGCACAGTATCTACTGAAAATATTTTTAACTAATTCACTAAAGTGACAAAATTATTTTGTTGCCTGGATAGCAATCTATTTTGTATGTCTGATGAAGGACCCTACATGAAATTGTGTCTGAGGAATCCATACGACCCTAATAATTTGAGATGCTAAAATGCAATGTAATTATTTTTTGTCAATTCATCACTGACAGGAAGGGGGCGCCATTTAACAGCTTGTGAGACAAAATTTTTGTAACTGCTGTTTTATAGAAAGAGCTGGTATTACAATTCTAGATGAAATTGAAGTGTAGTTCATCTTCCTCTGGAGATGTCAATTTACTTAACCTTTGACATTTTAATTGAGAATGAAGCCAAGGATACCTTATCTAAGCTCCATTGTAAATGTATGCATTGTATTAATTATGCTTCTACATTCTGGATTTAGGTAAAATAAGAATGTTGATAAGGAAAAGGAATAACGGTTGATAACCCTATGCTGTTAAAATATATTAATATGTATTATGTATGTGGACAACAATGTGCATACAACATTCAAATTCCAGTACAACATCTGGAATTGGGGGAGGGATTTCTTTGAATAAAGACTGACACCGAGGTATATGTTATAATGCCTGTTTCTATCAGGATCAGCAGCAACAGCAGAAAAAGCATTTCTGTCTGTTTCTTGGGTCCCTAACAGTAGATGTTGTAATAAGGCTGTGCCCACATTTCAAGAGACTTCATGCCTAAAACAACTCAGAACCCAGAGTGTGTGGAGGTCCTGTGGGATTACAGATTAGCTCTGAGGTCTGAATGGCCAGAATGCCCAAGCTGTCTTATTTAAAAGAGGGAGAGTCTTGGTTAAAGCCTCTCCATGCTGCCTGCTCCTGCTTTCTAGGTGCCTGTTTCGATCTAAGTTGCTTTAACTGCCTGGGCCCAGCCCTACAAGGTATAAATAGAGTTTGTTATTGTAAGAGGCAACCTCAAGCCACTCTCTAGTGCAGTTACAGAAATAAGACCCGGGCCGGCTTGGAAGGGGTGTAAATCTCTGGCTAAAATGAGAGAAGAGGGAGCCATTCACTTTAAACCACAGTTAACTTGCTGACTGAGTTTCTAAATAAACTTTTATCTCTTAAGACTGATTACTAGTGATGGTTACAAAAATGAACATGATAATGTGGCCAAGGAAGTGACCACAACTGTCCAGATTTTTGAGGCTGTCTTTGGTGGGCATTTTTCTGGGAGCAAGGTGGAGGTGGCTCTGGACCCTGAGCATAACTCAGCTTTCTCACGGACCGAAACGGGGAACATTCCCAACCACTTGGCTTTCCTTGCACCAGCCCCCAACCCCTTTTGCCAACTACAGAACACAGAGCTGAACAGGAGAGATGAGTGAAAAGATAGGTTTCAAGCCAGCAGTTTCCTGCCACAGAAGGCCTCCAAAGTCATCCTGCTTTTGCCTTCATTGTGTTGCCCAGAAACACTCCAGGAAGTCAAAGGAAAAGGCCTCATCTCTGAGTGAACGCCTGGTGGGTGTCGTGCCAGGAGTTAGACCACTTGCACTGCCTGCACATTTTGGAACATTTTGCAAGCCAGAAAATGTTGCTCGTAGATCGCAGTTGTCAGTTCTCTTAGAAGAGTGGCGAGGGCAGTATTTCTTTGAGGTGTCATCTTCATCTAGCTTTCTGGTTTGTTTTCACTTGATTTAAAGTTGCATTTATCTTTACAAAGACTTTTTTTGGGTTTTTCTTTTTTGGTTTTTTTTTTTTTTTTTTTTTTTTTTTTTTTTGGCTGTTGCCAATATACACAGTGCAAAATAGCAAAAACATGTTTTTTATTAAGCTTATTTGATTTTTCTCTCCTAATTAAACTAAACTTTTCTGCATTACATTAAACCTTTGCAGTGATTATGAATTACTACTTTTCTCCTACTTTTTAGAATCTGTACATCCTAAAGCAGTTTTCAGCACTTTCAAGGAATTTGGTTCGGTTTACTTTGCAATGACTTGTATTTTTTTCCTCCCTCTGAAATAGATATTTTTCTTTTTTCCCTCTTTTTTTTTTTTTTTGTAAGTCATATTACCAATCAAAGAAAGCTTTTGAACAAACAAACAAAAAGCCCATGGTAATTGAAATATAAGCAGCCAAATATAATGTCCTGGAAAATATTTATCAATTTGAGATGCAGATTTCTCTCTGACAGCCTCAAGCACTGGCCATCTTAGGGCACAGTGAAGAATTACGGCTCAATGAACTTCATGCTGGCATATAACTAAGTAAGTGAAGAGCTGGAGTGAAAGCAAACTGCTGTTTAACAGCTTCCCCAGTTACATATACACTTTCAAACAAGCATGAAATGTGGGTCTCTGGACATCACTTAAAAGAACCACAAATAAACAAAGTGTGATCCCACACTCCTGTTCCTCCCGGACAGCAAGTAAGCTTGGCTGGGAATGGGGGTGGTTTTTGTTGCTCTTCTGTCCCATGCACTGTAAACACAAACCCTGTCGCTCAGAAAGCTCAGGGTCATACTGCTGCTGACAGATCCATTGAGCCCGGAAAAGTGAGGAGGCCGAGAGTCTGTGACCCATGGGCCCTTGCCTCACCTTTTATTTTGCAAAGAATCACACTCTGGACTCAGATACTTCCATTCTAACATCTGGGCAAAGTCCGCCTAGGAGACTGGGAGCCAGATTTGCCAATTCTCAAGTGGAGCTCTCTTTTTTCACCTGCAAGATATATGTTGAGCTCACGCCCTGATATGTGGGGTCAAATGAGTGCCAAAATAATAGTACGTGTACATGGGCCACATTCCTTTTGCATTTAACAGGGTATTCAAGCTAAAACACCCATTAGACATTATCTAGTCTAACTTCCTCTTTCTACATATTAGGAAACTGAGGCAGAGAACAGAGCTCTGAATAGAGGTCAAGTGTCCTGATTCTTGGTCCCCTGCTTCACTTTGAAATATAACTGTGTGTATCAGTTACCTGTTTGCTGTGTGGCAGAACACCCAAAATTCAGTGACTTAAAACAACAACGATTTGCTCTTCCTCACAGTTCTTCCTCTGCTTGAGAAGTTTTGCTGCACTCTCATGGGCTCACTTGTGCAGCCACATCCATCTGCTAGTTGGCTGGAGGCCAGGCTCACCTTCTCAGCCACCATGGCTGGGCCTCTCCTTCTGTCTGCTTGGCTTTTACTCCAGACTTCTTCTCACCTTGAAGATCTCAGGGCAGAGATCCAAAAGGGCAGGTCCCCAGTGTGTAGACCCTTATCAAACCTCTGCTTGTTTTTTGCTGGTGTCTCACTGGACAAAATGGACCATGAGACCAAACTCAGAATAGAAATGGAAGAGGAATGTACAAAGACATGGGTAGTAGGACGGTGATGAATTGGGGACTGTCGCTACAAAGATCTACCAGGGAGCTCATGGCAGCATTGCCCCAGTGGTGTTCCCATATAATAATGGTGTCCTGAAAATGCTAAAAGCCTACCTTGAAAAAGAGCATGTGTAAGAATTGCCAAGGACCATGTGCTAATGTGCGCCGTGCCCCATTCCACATTAGAAGAGGAAGAGGAGAAAATGGCATTTTCCATTGTCAATTGCATCTGACAGACATTTCCTTTCCTTTGTGAATTAGCTATTAATATCACAGAAGATCGGTTTTAAAGGCAGTGGATGAAGGCATTAAATAGAATGGCTGCTCCCACCTTTCTGCCCTTCTCCCTCCAAATATAATTTTTGAAGAACTTGAGCTCAGTCAGGGGAGTTTCAGGATCAACTGCTGAGTCATTGACACCGTATGTTTCCATAGTGACGAGGTGGGGTGGCCCTTCTCAGGGGTAAGCAGAGGCTGAGGAACATGAAGCTCCATGGGCTAGAGTGCCTTGGCATAATCCTGGGACGATAATACATGAAATGGTTATTTTTAGAGCAAATTTTATTTCCCTAGGAGTTACACAATTCCAAAGAGCATAACTCTGCATTAGAAAGCCAGCTCCAGAATGCGTCAGACACCGCAGGAGGACCCGTGAAGTTCTGCCTGCCTTTTCTGCACTTATATTTTCTCTGTATTAGAATGAGCGTTTTTCTTCCAAATATCCTTTTTTGTTTGTTTGTTTCATTTTTAAACTGCATTTTAAAGTGTGATGCAGGCACAGTGCAACATTTAAAGCAGCACTAATGGATACACAGTGAAAACTAATGTCTGTCGCCCCTCCAGTCCCCAGTTCTCCCGGGAGGCTGTCTCCGGTATCTGTTTCTCGTTTGTCATTTCAGAGGTAGTCTGTATTAATACAGGAATGTGTATACATATAGCACCATAATACATGCACATCTCTGTCTTAACTTATGTGTTTTTTAAAAACAACTTCATCAGAGATCATTTTACATAAATAGAGAGGTGTTAAGCTAAGAGAGCACCTAGTAGTTCCCACACCATTTCCTCACTGACTGTCACATTTGATCTTTGCTAATGCTCTAAAAGTCTTCCGGTTTTCAGATTCATGCCTTTTCATTTTTTACCAGACCATCAATCCACCACAACTGGCATTCTGTGCATTCTACCTGTTTATGTTGTGGGTTACAGTCCGCCCATGTGAGCACAAGGACCTTCCCTCCGTCAGGGAACTGTCAATTGGCTACTAGTGGTAGGATGAAGGTCCCTTGAATCCAGAACCTTTCCCAGGACCCCACTTTATTTTTCTAAGTCTTGGTTTCTTCTTTGGTAAACATGAGGATCATCACAGGGGCCCTGTAGTTAATCATGATGATAAAAATGTGAAAATATATTTGGAAGTATTTAGTGATCTCCACATGTTGTACAACTATTAGATAACTACTAACAAATACTGATGAAGTTGCCCTCATAAGGGCAGATTTGCTTTTTAAAGTATAGAATCGATCTCCTAAGCATCCAGCTGATACTGAGAAGGAGTGAAATTCTGAAAATGCAAATCTGATCATGTTACTGAGCTTTTAAAAACTCCAGTGGGTTATCACTGCCCAAGTGTGCTTACAAGGCTCTTCATGGCTGACCCTGCCCACATCTGCTCCTCCATGCCTCACCAGCAAACTCCGACTCCCCTCTTCTCCTTCTGTGCTTTGGGAGAATAATCTTCTTCTATTTCCTCGATATTTTCTTTGAGGAAACAATCCTCTCTGTCAGGAGACTCTTCTCCCTTGAAGCAGGACTCCCTCCGCACACTCACACACCTGTCCTCTCCACTCCCGCCTATGAGGAGTCTGGGTTCGGCGTTCCCCTCTTCCAGTGAGCATTCCAGGGAGTCACGTCTTCTACCTTTTAGCGCTGATCCCAGTAGAGAAAATGCTTAATTTCTCACCTGTATTCCAAACACTACTGGATTCAGTAAGCATACACAAAATCCTTTTTGATTAAAGGGATACATGTATTAGGTAATCCATCTATAAGGCTGCCAGTGCCCTGGACGGCATTTTGTGTAGCCTGGGAAAGGAGCAGTATGCCCTATGAAGCAATTTGAAATCAGGGGACCAATATATTTAACATTTAAGTAATAAAATGCTTCTATTTAAGAAAAGAAAACAAGATGATTCTCTCTCAATTTCTTTTAAGGTTTTATTTATTTATTTTACAGACAGAGAATGAGAGAGAGTGTAAGGTGAAAGGCAGAGGGAGAAGCAGACTCCCCGCTGAGAAGGGAGCCTGATTCAGGACTCAATCCTGGAACTCCAGGATTGTGACCTGACCCAACCAACTGAGCCACCCAAGTGCCCCAAATGATCATACCCAGTCAGTTGAATTCCACTGATCTGTTCAACATAAATCATCCAGTAGGTTCCTATGAGTAAAATATTATTTTGACAGGGCTCTTTGTTACTGCTCATTTAAAATTTCTTCTTTCCCCCCCTTCTCTCTGTGTCCATTTCTCTTTCTCCATCTGTGTGCATGTGCACACATGTATGTGTGTAAGCATGTATGTTTGTGTGTATTGAAGCTTTTCTCAATGTAAATATGCAGAATAACTTTGATTTTTTTAAATGCCAGTAAATCTCCTAATAGTTTTGGTTGCTGAGACAAGGGTCACTTCTCCTATTAAATTTAAGTGTCCATCAATTTTTTTAAAGTTTGTCCCCCCCCCCCCAAGTTTCAGGTTGGAATATGATGCTTGCATGTACCTGAAAGACATTTATGAGAAAGTAGAGTCCATATTAGCAAACACATTAACCAATAGTGACCTTGTTAAAATAATTAAATGGTGATGTTGGAAACAACAGTAAGCATCCTGTGAGGTTTGTTCCGGCATTTTGACCTTCATATTAAAGCAGCAGAGTGCTGAAGCCCATGGAAGAGCAGCAGGAACCTCTAAATAACAGGAAGCTTTCTTATGTGCAGACCATGGGCTGCGCGGCACCATTTCCATAAAGCACAGGGTAGCAGTGAGATCGTGGTCAAGGGTCTGCGAGGAGGGTCTGGCAGATGGCAGAGTTAGATTTTTAATACTCTACTTTTAGATTTGAAAAGGTCGATATGGCCCAGATCCCTGATGTGTGAAGAGATTTTGGAAGATCCCATTTCCCAAAGTGCCTAAGTAGGAGGGCTTCCTCCAGACTGATATACAAGACCTTCCAGAGTGTGGTACCACCAACACTGACCTCACTTGGGAGACAACATAGCAGGGTGTTTAAGAGACTGGGCTCTGGTAGGTGGCAGACTTTTCAGTAGATTTCAACTTTGTTATTTATTAACTGTAGAAACACAGGCACTGTACCTAATTTCTCTTAATGTATGTTTCTTCATCTTTGAAATGTGTATAATAGCAATAATTATTGCTTGTCATTTGGTTATCATGAGGCTGAAATGGGGACATTAGTGAATGCCTGGCATTTAAAATGGGCTCAATAAATGTTAGCTTCGTATTTATCAGGCATCATGCTGATAGTATAATTTAGGTTTTTATTGATTCCATTTTATTTTTAAAGTTAAAGTAATATGTGGTTATGGTTTAAAATTCAGTGAAGTTCTGCAAGGTTTATTATGAAAAATGCTATGTCTCTGCCCCCTGCATGTCTCCTCATTTTGAACCAAATCCCCTCTCTGGAGGAAATCACTTTCATTTAGCTTGTTTTTTTGGTATTTACTTCCTGTCTCTAAATCAGAGCTCAAACAGTAAACAGCAAGTAGATTACAGGTATGGGGAGATGGTGATCCTTTCTGTCCTCAAGGAGAACAGGTGGGGTGGCCTGAGCCCCTACCTTCTTGCTTCCAATCTCAAGCAGTCTTTTCTGTTTATTCCTGTGTACCTGTAAATATGTGTGTGTGTGTGTGTGTGTGTGTGTGTGTGC